>NC_092381.1:499966-735641 GCF_030028105.1 Mobula birostris | reverse complement strand
GAATGCAGGAGTTTCAGAGCATGAAATTCAGGACAGGTGTTTCAGGGGATGAGATTCAGGGCAGGTGTTTCAGGGCATCAGATTCAGGGAAGGAGTTTCAGGTTAAGCGATTCAGGGCAGGAGTTTCAGGGCAGGATTATCAGGGCATGAGATTCAGGTAAGGAGATTCAGGGCAGGATATTCAGGGAACCAGATTCAGGGGAGTTGTTTAAGGTCATGAGATTCAGGGCAGAAGATTCAGGGCTTGTGACTCAGGGCTGGAGCTTCAGAGCAGCAGTTTCAGGGCATGAGATTCAGGACAGGAGATTCAGGGCAGGATTTTCAGGGCAGTTGTTTCAGTGCATAAGATTCAGGGCATAAGATTCAGGGCAGGAGATTCAGAGCAGGAGTTTTAGGGCATGAGATTCAGGGCATGAGATTCAGGGTAGGTGTTTCTGCACAGGAGATTCAGGGCAGGAGTTTCAGGTTAGGAGATTCAGGGCAGCAGTTTCAGGGCAGGAGTTTCAGGGCATGAGATTCAGGGAAGAAGAATCAGGGCATCAGATTCAGGACAGGGTTTCTGCACTGGAGATTCGGGGCAGCAGATTCAGGGCATGAGTTTCAGGGTAGGAGATTCAGGGCATGAGATTCATGAAAGGAGAATCAGGGCATCAGACTCAGGACAGGGGATTCTGCACTGGAGATTCAGGGATGAGTTTCAGGGCAGGAGATTCAGGGCATGAGATTCAGGGCAGGAGATTCAGGGCAGGAGATTCAGGGCAGGAGATTCAGGCAGGAGTTTCAGGGCCTGAGTTTCAGGGCATAAGATTCAGGGCAGGAGATTCAGAGCAGGAGTTTCAGGGCATGAGATTCAGGGCTGGATGTTCAGGGCAGGAGATTCAGGTCATGAGATAGGGGGCAGGAGTTTCAGGGCATGAGATTCAGGGCAGGTGTTTGAGGGCATGAGATTCAATGCAGGATCTTCAGGGCATGAGATTCAGGGAAGGAGATTCAGGGCATGAGATTCAGGGCAGGTGTTTCAGGCATGAGATTCAATGCAGGAGTTTCAGAGCATGAAATTCAGGACAGGTGTTTCAGGGGATGAGATTCAGGGCAGGTGTTTCAGGGCATGAGATTCAGGGAAGGAGTTTCAGGGCAGGATTATTAGGACATGAGATTCAGGTAAGGAGATTCAGGGCAGGATATTCAGGGAACCAGATTCAGGGGAGTTGTTTAAGGTCATGAGATTCAGGGCAGAAGATTCAGGGCTTGTGACTCAGGGCTGGAGTTTCAGAGCAGGAGTTTCAGGGCATGAGATTCAGATAAGGAGATTCAGGGCATGAGATTCAGGGCAGGATTTTCAGGGCATGAGATTCAGGGCAGGTGTTTCAGTGCATGAGATTCAGGGCAGGTGTTTCAGGGTATGAGATTCAGGGCAGGTGTTTCAGGGCATGAGATTCAGGGTAGGTTTTTCAGTGCATGAGATTCAGGGCAGGTGTTTCAGGTCCCAAGCTTCAGGGCAGGAGATTCAGGGCATGTGATTCAGGGCTGGAGTTTCAGTGCAGGAGTTTCAGGGCATGAGATTCAGGTAAGGAGATTCAGGGCATGAGATTGAGGGCAGAATTTTCACGGTATGAGATTCAGGGCAGGTGTTTCAGTGCATGAGATTCAGGGCAGGTGTTTCAGGGCAGGAGTTTCAGGGCAGGAGATTCAGGAATGGAGATTCAGAGCAGGAGTTTCAGGGCATGAGACTCAGGGCTGGATGTTCAGGGCAGGAGATTCAGGTCATGAGATAGGGGGCAGGAGTTTCAGGGCATGAGATTCAGGGCAGATGTTTGAGGGCATGAGATTCAATGCAGGATCTTCAGGGCATGAGATTCAGGGAAGGAGATTCAGGGCATGAGATTCAGGGCAGGTGTTTCAGGCATGAGATTCAATGCAGGAGTTTCAGAGCATGAAATTCAGGACAGGTGTTTCAGGGGATGAGATTCAGGGCAGGTGTTTCAGGGCATGAGATTCAGGGAAGGAGTTTCAGGTTAAGAGATTCAGGGCAGGTGTTTCAGGGCAGGAGTTTCAGGGCAGGAGATTCAGGGCAGGAGATTCAGAGCAGGAGTTTCAGGGCATGAGACTCAGGGCTGGATGTTCAGGGCAGGAGATTCAGGTCATGAGATAGGGGGCAGGAGTTTCAGGGCATGAGATTCAGGGCAGGTGTTTGAGGGCATGAGATTCAATGCAGGATCTTCAGGGCATGAGATTCAGGGAAGGAGATTCAGGGCATGAGATTCAGGGCAGGTGTTTCAGTGCATGAGATTCAGTGCAGGTGTTTCAGGGTATGTGATTCAGGGCAGGTGTTTCAGGGCATGAGATTCAGGGTAGGTTTTTCAGTGCATGAGATTCAGGGCAGGTGTTTCAGGTCCCAAGCTTCAGGGCAGGAGATTCAGGGCTGGAGTTTCAGTGCAGGAGTTTCAGGGCATGAGATTCAGGGCAGTTTTTTCAGTGCATGAGATTCAGGGCAGGAGATTCAGGGCAGGAGATTCAGGCTGGAATATCAGAGCAGGAGTTTCAGGGCATGAGATTCAGGTAAGGAGATTCAGGGTATGAGATTCAGGGCAGAATTTTCAGGGAATCATATTCAGGGCAGGTGTTTCAGGGAATGAGATTCAGGGCTGGAGATTAAGGGCAGTTGTTTGAGGGCATGAGATTTAGGGCAGGAGATTCAGGGCAGGAGATTCAGGCTGGAGTATCAGAGCAGGAGTTTCAGGGCATGAGATTCAGGTAAGGAGATTCAGGGCAGGAGATTCAGGGCAGGATTTTCAGGGCAGTTGTTTCAGTGCATAAGATTCAGGGCATATGATTCAGGGCAGGAGATTCAGAGCAGGAGTTTCAGGGCATGAGATTCAGAGCATGAGATTCAGGGCATGAGATTCAGGGCAGGTGTTTCTGCACAGGAGATTCAGGGCAGGAGTTTCAGGGCAGGAGTATCAGGGATTAAGATTCACGTAAGGAGATTCAGGGTATGAGATTCAGGGCAGAATTTTCAGGGAATCATATTCAGGGCAGGTGTTTCAGGGAATGAGATTCAGGGCTGGAGATTAAGGGCAGTTGTTTGAGGCATGAGATTTAGGGCAGGAGATTCAGGGCATGAGATTCAGGGCAGGAGATTCAGAGCAGGAGTTTCAGGGCATGAGATTAAGGTAAGGAGATTCAGGGCATGAGATTCAGATAAGGAGATTCAGGGCATGAGATTCAGGGCAGGTGTTTCAGGGCATGAGATTCAGGACAGCAGATTTAGGGCAGGAGATTCAGGGCAGGTGTTTCAGCGCATGAGATACAATGCAGGAGTTTCGGGGCACGAGATTCAGGTAAGGAGATTCAGGGCATGAGATTCAGGGCAGTATTTTCAGGGCGTGAGTTTCAGGGCAGGCGTTTCAGGGCATGAGATTCAGGACAGTAGATTCAGCGCAGTAGAATCAGGACAGGATTTTCAGGGCGTGAGATTCAGGGCAGGAGTTTCAGGGCATGAGATTCAGGACAGGAGATTCAGGGCAGGATTTTCAGGGCAGTTGTTTCAATGCATAAGATTCAGGGCATAAGATTCAGGGCAGGAGATTCAGAGCAGGAGTTTCAGGGCATGAGATTCAGGGCATGAGATTCAGGGTAGGTGTTTCTGCACAGGAGATTCAGGGTAGGTGTTTCTGCACAGGAGATTCAGGGCAGGAGTTTCAGGTTAGGAGATTCAGGGCAGCAGTTTCAGGGCAGGAGTTTCAGGGCATGAGATTCAGGGAAGAAGAATCAGGGCATCAGATTCAGGACAGGGTTTCTGCACTGGAGATTCAGGGCAGCAGATTCAGGGCATGAGTTTCAGGGCAGGAGATTCAGGGCATGAGATTCATGAAAGGAGAATCAGGGCATCAGACTCAGGACAGGGGATTCTGCACTGGAGATTCAGGGCATGAGTTTCAGGGCAGGAGATTCAGGGCATGAGATTCAGGGCAGGAGATTCAGGGCAGGAGATTCAGGCAGGAGTTTCAGGGCCTGAGATTCAGGGCATAAGATTCAGGGCAGGAGATTCAGAGCAGGAGTTTCAGGGCATGAGATTCAGGGCTGGATGTTCAGGGCAGGAGATTCAGGTCATGAGATAGGGGGCAGGAGTTTCAGGGCATGAGATTCAGGGCAGGTGTTTGAGGGCATGAGATTCAATGCAGGATCTTCAGGGCATGAGATTCAGGGAAGGAGATTCAGGGCATGAGATTCAGGGCAGGTGTTTCAGGCATGAGATTCAATGCAGGAGTTTCAGAGCATGAAATTCAGGACAGGTGTTTCAGGGGATGAGATTCAGGGCAGGTGTTTCAGGGCATGAGATTCAGGGAAGGAGTTTCAGGTTAAGCGATTCAGGGCAGGAGTTTCAGGGCAGGATTATCAGGGCATGAGATTCAGGTAAGGAGATTCAGGGCAGGATATTCAGGGAACCAGATTCAGGGGAGTTGTTTAAGGTCATGAGATTCAGGGCAGAAGATTCAGGCTTGTGACTCAGGGCTGGAGTTTCAGAGCAGCAGTTTCAGGGCATGAGATTCAGGACAGGAGATTCAGGGCAGGATTTTCAGGGCAGTTGTTTCAGTGCATAATGTTCAGGGCATAAGATTCAGGGCAGGAGATTCAGAGCAGGAGTTTTAGGGCATGAGATTCAGGGCATGAGATTCAGGGTAGGTGTTTCTGCACAGGAGATTCAGGGCAGGAGTTTCAGGGCATGAGATTCAGGGAAGAAGAATCAGGGCATCAGATTCAGGACAGGGTTTCTGCACTGGAGATTCGGGGCAGCAGATTCAGGGCATGAGTTTCAGGGCAGGAGATTCAGGGCATGAGATTCATGAAAGGAGAATCAGGGCATCAGACTCAGGACAGGGGATTCTGCACTGGAGATTCAGGGCATGAGTTTCAGGGCAGGAGATTCAGGGCATGAGATTCAGGGCAGGAGATTCAGGGCAGGAGATTCAGGCAGGAGTTTCAGGGCCTGAGATTCAGGGCATAAGATTCAGGGCAGGAGATTCAGAGCAGGAGTTTCAGGGCATGAGATTCAGGGCTGGATGTTCAGGGCAGGAGATTCAGGTCATGAGATAGGGGGCAGGAGTTTCAGGGCATGAGATTCAGGGCAGGTGTTTGAGGGCATGAGATTCAATGCAGGATCTTCAGGGCATGAGATTCAGGGAAGGAGATTCAGGGCATGAGATTCAGGGCAGGTGTTTCAGGCATGAGATTCAATGCAGGAGTTTCAGAGCATGAAATTCAGGACAGGTGTTTCAGGGGATGAGATTCAGGGCAGGTGTTTCAGGGCATGAGATTCAGGGAAGGAGTTTCAGGTTAAGAGATTCAGGGCAGGAGTTTCAGGGCAGGATTATCAGGGCATGAGATTCAGGTAAGGAGATTCAGGGCAGGATATTCAGGGAACCAGATTCAGGGGAGTTGTTTAAGGTCATGAGATTCAGGGCAGAAGATTCAGGGCTTGTGACTCAGGGCTGGAGTTTCAGAGCAGGAGTTTCAGGGCATGAGATTCAGATAAGGAGATTCAGGGCATGAGATTCAGGGCAGGAATTTCAGGGCATGAGATTCAGGGCAGGTGTTTCAGTGCATGAGATTCAGGGCAGGTGTTTCAGGGTATGAGATTCAGGGCAGGTGTTTCAGGGCATGAGATTCAGGGTAGGTTTTTCAGTGCATGAGATTCAGGGCAGGTGTTTCAGGTCCCAAGCTTCAGGGCAGGAGATTCAGGGCATGTGATTCAGGGCTGGAGTTTCAGTGCAGGAGTTTCAGGGCATGAGATTCAGGTAAGGAGATTCAGGGCATGAGATTGAGGGCAGAATTTTCACGGTATGAGATTCAGGGCAGGTGTTTCAGTGCATGAGATTCAGGGCAGGTGTTTCAGGGCAGGAGTTTCAGGGCAGGAGATTCAGGAAAGGAGATTCAGAGCAGGAGTTTCAGGGCATGAGACTCAGGGCTGGATGTTCAGGGCAGGAGATTCAGGTCATGAGATAGGGGGCAGGAGTTTCAGGGCATGAGATTCAGGGCAGGTGTTTGAGGGCATGAGATTCAATGCAGGATCTTCAGGGCATGAGATTCAGGGAAGGAGATTCAGGGCATGAGATTCAGGGCAGGTGTTTCAGGCATGAGATTCAATGCAGGAGTTTCAGAGCATGAAATTCAGGACAGGTGTTTCAGGGGATGAGATTCAGGGCAGGTGTTTCAGGGCATGAGATTCAGGGAAGGAGTTTCAGGTTAAGAGATTCAGGGCAGGAGTTTCAGGGCAGGATTATCAGGGCATGAGATTCAGGTAAGGAGATTCAGGGCAGGATATTCAGGGAACCAGATTCAGGGGAGTTGTTTAAGGTCATGAGATTCAGGGCAGAAGATTCAGGGCTAGTGACTCAGGGCTGGAGTTTCAGAGCAGGAGTTCCAGGGCATGAGATTCAGATAAGGATATTCAGGGCATGAGATTCAGGGCAGGATTTTCAGGGCATGAGATTCAGGGCAGGTGTTTCAGTGCATGAGATTCAGGGCATGTGTTTCAGGGTATGAGATTCAGGGCAGGTGTTTCAGGGCATGAGATTCAGGGTAGGTTTTTCAGTGCATGAGATTCAGGGCAGGTGTTTCAGGTCCCAAGCTTCAGGGCAGGAGATTCAGGGCATGTGATTCAGGGCTGGAGTTTCAGTGCAGGAGTTTCAGGGCATGAGATTCAGGTAAGGAGATTCAGGGCATGAGATTGAGGGCAGAATTTTCACGGTATGAGATTCAGGGCAGGTGTTTCAGTGCATGAGATTCAGGGCAGGTGTTTCAGGGCAGGAGTTTCAGGGCAGGAGATTCAGGGCAGGAGATTCAGAGCAGGAGTTTCAGGGCATGAGACTCAGGGCTGGATGTTCAGGGCAGGAGATTCAGGTCATGAGATAGGGGGCAGGAGTTTCAGGGCATGAGATTCAGGGCAGGTGTTTGAGGGCATGAGATTCAATGCAGGATCTTCAGGGCATGAGATTCAGGGAAGGAGATTCAGGGCATGAGATTCAGGGCAGGTGTTTCAGGCATGAGATTCAATGCAGGAGTTTCAGAGCATGAAATTCAGGACAGGTGTTTCAGGGGATGAGATTCAGGGCAGGTGTTTCAGGGCATGAGATTCAGGGAAGGAGTTTCAGGTTAAGAGATTCAGGGCAGGAGTTTCAGGGCAGGATTATCAGGGCATGAGATTCAGGTAAGGAGATTCAGGGCAGGATATTCAGGGAACCAGATTCAGGGGAGTTGTTTAAGGTCATGAGATTCAGGGCAGAAGATTCAGGGCTTGTGACTCAGGGCTGGAGTTTCAGAGCAGGAGTTCCAGGGCATGAGATTCAGATAAGGATATTCAGGGCATGAGATTCAGGGCAGGATTTTCAGGGCATGAGATTCAGGGCAGGTGTTTCAGTGCATGAGATTCAGGGCATGTGTTTCAGGGTATGAGATTCAGGGCAGGTGTTTCAGGGCATGAGATTCAGGGTAGGTTTTTCAGTGCATGAGATTCAGGGCAGGTGTTTCAGGTCCCAAGCTTCAGGGCAGGAGATTCAGGGCTGGAGTTTCAGTGCAGGAGTTTCAGGGCATGAGATTCAGGGCAGTTTTTTCAGTGCATGAGATTCAGGGCAGGAGATTCAGGCTGGAATATCAGAGCAGGAGTTTCAGGGCATGAGATTCAGGTAAGGAGATTCAGGGCAGGAGATTCAGGGCAGGATTTTCAGGGCAGTTGTTTCAGTGCATAAGATTCAGGGCATGAGATTCAGGGCAGGTGTTTCAGGGCAGGAGTTTCAGGGCAGGAGATTCAGGGCAGGAGATTCAGGGCAGGAGATTCCGGTCATGAGATAGGGTGCAGGAGTTTCAGGGCATGAGATTCAGGGAAGGTGTTTCAGGGAATGAGATTCAGAGCAGGATTTTCAGGGGATGAGATTCAGGGAAGGAGATTCAGGGCATGAGATTTAGGGCAGGAGTTTCAGGTCAGGAGATTCAGGGCACGAGTTTCAGGGCAAGTGTATCAGGGGATGAGATTCAGGGCAGGAGATTCAGGGCATGAGATTCAGGGCTGGAGTATCAGAGCAGGAGTTTAAGGGCATGAGATTCAAGTAAGGAGATTCAGGGCAGGATATTCAGGGCATGAGATTCAGGGCAGGTGTTTCGGGCATTAGATTCAATGCAGGAGTTTCAGAGCATGAAATTCAGGACAGGTGTTTCAGGGGATGAGATTCAGGGCTGGTGTTTCAGGGCATGAGATTCAGGTCAGGAGTTTCAGGTTAGGAGATTCAGGGCAGGAGTTTCAGGGCATGAGATTCAGGGAAGGAGTTTCAGGTTAAGAGATTCAGGGCAGGAGTTTCAGGTTAAGAGATTCAGGGCAGGAGTTTCAGGGCAGGATTATCAGGGCATGAGATTCAGGTAAGGAGATTCAGGGCAGGATATTCAGGGAACCAGATTCAGGGGAGTTGTTTAAGGTCATGAGATTCAGGGCAGAAGATTCAGGGCTTGTGACTCAGGGCTGGAGTTTCAGAGCAGGAGTTTCAGGGCATGAGATTCAGATAAGGAGATTCAGGGCATGAGATTCAGGGCAGGATTTTCAGGGCATGAGATTCAGGGCAGGTGTTTCAGTGCATGAGATTCAGGGCAGGTGTTTCAGGGTATGAGATTCAGGGCAGGTGTTTCAGGGCATGAGATTCAGGGTAGGTTTTTCAGTGCATGAGATTCAGGGCAGGTGTTTCAGGTCCCAAGCTTCAGGGCAGGAGATTCAGGGCATGTGATTCAGGGCTGGAGTTTCAGTGCAGGAGTTTCAGGGCATGAGATTCAGGTAAGGAGATTCAGGGCATGAGATTGAGGGCAGAATTTTCACGGTATGAGATTCAGGGCAGGTGTTTGAGTGCATGAGATTCAGGGCAGGTGTTTCAGGGCAGGAGTTTCAGGGCAGGAGATTCAGGGCAGGAGATTCAGGGCAGGAGATTCCGGTCATGAGATAGTGTGCAGGAGTTTCAGGGCATGAGATTCAGGGAAGGTGTTTCAGGGAATGAGATTCAGAGCAGGATTTTCAGGGGATGAGATTCAGGGAATGAGATTCAGGGCATGTGATTTAGGGCAGGAGTTTCAGGTCAGGAGATTCAGGGCACGAGTTTCAGGGCAAGTGTATCAGGGGATGAGATTCAGGGCAGGAGATTCAGGGCATGAGATTCAGGGCTGGAGTATCAGAGCAGGAGTTTAAGGGCATGAGATTCAAGTAAGGAGATTCAGGGCAGGATATTCAGGGCATGAGATTCAGGGCAGGTGTTTCGGGCATTAGATTCAATGCAGGAGTTTCAGAGCATGAAATTCAGGACAGGTGTTTCAGGGGATGAGATTCAGGGCTGGTGTTTCAGGGCATGAGATTCAGGTCAGGAGTTTCAGGTTAGGAGATTCAGGGCAGGAGTTTCAGGGCAGGATTATCAGGGCATGAGATTCAAGTAAGGAGATTCAGGGCAGGATATTCAGGGCATGAGATTCAGGACAGGTGTTTCAGGGCATGAGATTCAGGGCAGGAGTTTCAGAGCATGAGATTCAGGGCAGGTGTTTCGGGTATGAGATTCAATGCAGGAGTTTCAGAGCATGAAATTCAGGACAGGTGTTTCAGGGGATGAGATTCAGGGCTGGTGTTTCAGGGCATGAGATTCAGGGCAGGAGTTTCAGGTTAGGAGATTCAGGGCAGGAGTTTCAGGGCAGGATTATCAGGGCATGAGATTCAGGTAAGGAGATTCAGGGCAGGATATTCAGGGAACCAGATTCAGGGCAGGTGTTTCAGGGCATGAGATTCAGAGCAGGAGATTCAGGGCAGGAGGTTCAGGGGAGTTGTTTAAGGTCATGAGATTCAGGGCAGGAGATTCAGGGCAGGATTTTCAGGGCATGAGATTCAGGGCATGAGATTCAGGGCAGGTGTTTGAGTGCATGAGATTCAGGGCAGGTGTTTCAGGGCAGGAGATTCAGGGCAGGAGATTCAGGGCAGGATTTTCATGGCATGAGATTCAGGGAAGGAGATTCAGGGCATGAGATTCAGGGCATGAGATTCAGGGCAGGAGTTTCTGCACAGGAGATTCAGGGCAGGAGTTTCAGGTCAGGAGATTCAGGGCAGGAGTTTCAGAGCATGACATTCAGGATTGGTGTTTCAGGGGATGAGATTCAGGGCAGGTGTTTCAGGGCATGAGATTCCGGGCAGGAGTTTCAGGTTAGGAGATTCAGGGCACGAGTTTCAGGGCAAGTGTATCAGGGGATGAGATTCAGGGCAGGAGATTCAGGGCAGGAGATTCAGGGCTGGAGTATCAGAGCAGGAGTTTCAGGGCATGAGATTAAGGTAAGGAGATTCAGGGCATGAGATTCAGATAAGGAGATTCAGGGCATGAGATTCAGGGCAGGTGTTTCAGGGCAGGATTTTCAGGGCATGAGATTCAGGTAAGGTGTTTCAGTGCATGAGATTCAGGGCAGGTGTTTCAGGGCATGAGATTCAGGGTAGGTGTTTCAGGGCATGAGATTCAGGACAGGAGATTCAGGGCATGAGATTCAGGACAGGATTTTCAGGGCAGTTGTTTCAGTGCATAAGATTCAGGGCATAAGATTCAGGGCAGGAGATTCAGGGCAGGAGATTCAGAGCAGGAGTTTCAGGGCATGAGATTAAGGTAAGGAGATTCAGGGCATGAGATTCAGATAAGGAGATTCTGGGCATGAGATTCAGGGCAGGTTTTTCAGGGCATGAGATTCAGGGCAGGTTTTTCAGGGCATGAGATTCAGGACAGCAGATTTAGGGCAGGAGATTCAGGACAGGAGATTCAGGGCAGGTGTTTCAGCGCATGAGATACAATGCAGGAGTTTCGGGGCACGAGATTCAGGTAAGGAGATTCAGGGCATGAGATTCAGGGCAGTATTTTCAGGGCGTGAGTTTCAGGGCAGGCGTTTCAGGGCATGAGATTCAGGACAGTAGATTCAGCGCAGTAGAATCAGGACAGGATTTTCAGGGCATGAGATTCAGGGTAGGTGTTTCTGCACAGGAGATTCAGGGCAGGAGTTTCAGGGCAGGAGTATCAGGGATTAAGATTCACGTAAGGAGATTCAGGGCATGAGATTCAGGGCAGAATTTTCAGGGAATCATATTCAGGGCAGGTGTTTCAGGGATTGAGATTCAGGGCTGGAGATTAAGGGCAGTTGTTTGAGGGCATGAGATTCAGGGCAGGAGATTCAGGGCAGGAGATTCAGGGCTGGAGTTTCAGTGCAGGAGTTTCAGGGCATGAGATTCAGGTAAGGAGATTCAGGGCATGAGATTGAGGGCAGAATTTTCACGGTATGAGATTCAGGGCAGGTGTTTCAGTGCATGAGATTCAGGGCAGGTGTTTCAGGGCAGGAGTTTCAGGGCAGGAGATTCAGGGCAGGAGATTCAGGGCAGGAGATTCCGGTCATGAGATAGGGTGCAGGAGTTTCAGGGCATGAGATTCAGGGAAGGTGTTTCAGGGAATGAGATTCAGAGCAGGATTTTCAGGGGATGAGATTCAGGGAATGAGATTCAGGGCATGTGATTTAGGGCAGGAGTTTCAGGTCAGGAGATTCAGGGCACGAGTTTCAGGGCAAGTGTATCAGGGGATGAGATTCACGGCAGGAGATTCAGGGCATGAGATTCAGGGCTGGAGTATCAGAGCAGGAGTTTAAGGGCATGAGATTCAAGTAAGGAGATTCAGGGCAGGATATTCAGGGCATGAGATTCAGGGCAGGTGTTTCGGGCATTAGATTCAATGCAGGAGTTTCAGAGCATGAAATTCAGGACAGGTGTTTCAGGGGATGAGATTCAGGGCTGGTGTTTCAGGGCATGAGATTCAGGTCAGGAGTTTCAGGTTAGGAGATTCAGGGCAGGAGTTTCAGGGCAGGATTATCAGGGCATGAGATTCAAGTAAGGAGATTCAGGGCAGGATATTCAGGGCATGAGATTCAGGACAGGTGTTTCAGGGCATGAGATTCAGGGCAGGAGTTTCAGAGCATGAGATTCAGGGCAGGTGTTTCGGGCATGAGATTCAATGCAGGAGTTTCAGAGCATGAAATTCAGGACAGGTGTTTCAGGGGATGAGATTCAGGGCTGGTGTTTCAGGGCATGAGATTCAGGGCAGGAGTTTCAGGTTAGGAGATTCAGGGCAGGAGTTTCAGGGCAGGATTATCAGGGCATGAGATTCAGGTAAGGAGATTCAGGGCAGGATATTCAGGGAACCAGATTCAGGGCAGGTGTTTCAGGGCATGAGATTCAGAGCAGGAGATTCAGGGCAGGAGGTTCAGGGGAGTTGTTTAAGGTCATGAGATTCAGGGCAGGAGATTCAGGGCAGGATTTTCAGGGCATGAGATTCAGGGCATGAGATTCAGGGCATGAGATTCAGGGCAGGTGTTTCAGTGCATGAGATTCAGGGCAGGTGTTTCAGGGCAGGAGATTCAGGGCAGGAGATTCAGGGCAGGATTTTCATGGCATGAGATTCAGGGAAGGAGATTCAGGGCATGAGATTCAGGGCATGAGATTCAGGGCAGGAGTTTCTGCACAGGAGATTCAGGGCAGGAGTTTCAGGTCAGGAGATTCAGGGCAGGAGTTTCAGAGCATGACATTCAGGATTGGTGTTTCAGGGGATGAGATTCAGGGCAGGTGTTTCAGGGCATGAGATTCCGGGCAGGAGTTTCAGGTTAGGAGATTCAGGGCACGAGTTTCAGGGCAAGTGTATCAGGGGATGAGATTCAGGGCAGGAGATTCAGGGCAGGAGATTCAGGGCTGCAGTATCAGAGCAGGAGTTTCAGGGCATGAGATTAAGGTAAGGAGATTCAGGGCATGAGATTCAGATAAGGAGATTCAGGGCATGAGATTCAGGGCAGGTGTTTCAGGGCAGGATTTTCAGGGCATGAGATTCAGGTAAGGTGTTTCAGTGCATGAGATTCAGGGCAGGTGTTTCAGGGCATGAGATTCAGGGTAGGTGTTTCAGGGCATGAGATTCAGGACAGGAGATTCAGGGCATGAGATTCAGGACAGGATTTTCAGGGCAGTTGTTTCAGTGCATAAGATTCAGGGCATAAGATTCAGGGCAGGAGATTCAGGGCAGGAGATTCAGGGCAGGAGATTCAGAGCAGGAGTTTCAGGGCATGAGATTAAGGTAAGGAGATTCAGGGCATGAGATTCAGATAAGGAGATTCTGCGCATGAGATTCAGGGCAGGTTTTTCAGGGCAGGTTTTTCAGGGCATGAGATTCAGGGCAGGTTTTTCAGGGCATGAGATTCAGGACAGCAGATTTAGGGCAGGAGATTCAGGGCAGGAGATTCAGGGCAGGTGTTTCAGCGCATGAGATACAATGCAGGAGTTTCGGGGCACGAGATTCAGGTAAGGAGATTCAGGGCATGAGATTCAGGGCAGTATTTTCAGGGCGTGAGTTTCAGGGCAGGCGTTTCAGGGCATGAGATTCAGGACAGTAGATTCAGCGCAGTAGAATCAGGACAGGATTTTCAGGGCATGAGATTCAGGGTAGGTGTTTCTGCACAGGAGATTCAGGGCAGGAGTTTCAGGGCAGGAGTATCAGGGATTAAGATTCACGTAAGGAGATTCAGGGCATGAGATTCAGGGCAGAATTTTCAGGGAATCATATTCAGGGCAGGTGTTTCAGGGATTGAGATTCAGGGCTGGAGATTAAGGGCAGTTGTTTGAGGGCATGAGATTCAGGGCAGGAGATTCAGGGCAGGAGATTCAGGGCTGGAGTATCAGAGCAGGAGTTTCAGGGCATGAGATTAAGGTAAGGAGATTCAGGGTATGAGATTCAGATAAGGAGATTCAGGGCATGAGATTCAGGGCAGGATTTTCAGGGCATGAGATTCAGGCAGGTGTTTCAGTGCATAAGATTCAGGGCAGGAGATTCAGAGCAGGAGTTTCAGGGCATGAGATTCAGGGCATGAGATTCAGGGTAGGTGTTTCTGCACAGGAGATTCAGGGCAGGAGTTTCAGGGCAGGAGTATCAGGGATTAAGATTCACGTAAGGAGATTCAGGGCATGAGATTCAGGGCAGAATTTTCAGGGAATCATATTCAGGGCAGGTGTTTCAGGGAATCAGATTTAGGGCTGGAGATTAAGGGCAGTTGTTTGAGGGCATGAGATTCAGGGCAGGAGATTCAGGGCAGGAGATTCAGGGCTGGAGTATCAGAGCAGGAGTTTCAGGGTATGAGATTAAGGTAAGGAGATTCAGGGTATGAGATTCAGATAAGGAGATTCAGGGCATGAGATTCAGGGCAGGATTTTCAGGGCATGAGATTCAGGCAGGTATTTCAGTGCATGAGATTCAGGGCAGGTGTTTCAGGGCAGGAATTTCAGGGCATGAGATTCAGGGCAGTTTTTTCAGTGCATGAGATTCAGGGCAGGAGATTCAGGGCATGTGATTCAGGGCTGGAGTTTCAGAGCAGGAGTTTCAGGGCATGAGATTCAGGTAAGGTGTTTCAGTGCATGAGATTCAGGGCAGGTGTTTCAGAGCAGGAGATTCAGAGCAGGAGTTTCAGGGCATGAGATTCAGGGCATGAGATTCAGGGCATGAGATTCAGGGCAGGTGTTTCTGCACAGGAGATTCAGGGCAGGAGTATCAGGGATTAAGATTCACGTAAGGAGATTCAGGGCTTGAGATTCAGGGCAGAATTTTCAGCGAATCATATTCAGGGCAGGTGTTTCAGGGAATGAGATTCAGGGCTGGAGATTAAGGGCAGTTGTTTGAGGGCATGAGATTCAGGGCAGGAGATTCAGGCTGGAGTATCAGAGCAGGAGTTTCAGGGCATGAGATTCAGGTAAGGAGATTCAGGGCATGAGATTCAGGGCAGGATTGTCAGGGCATGAGATTCAGGACAGGTGTTTCAGGGCAGGAGTTTCAGGGCATGAGATTCAGGGAAGGAGATTCAGGGCAAGAGATTCTGGGCAGGATTTTACGGGCATGAGATTCAGGGCATGTGTTTCAGGCCAAGAGATTCAGGGCAGGAGTTTCATGGCATGAGATTCCGGGTAGGAGCTTCAGTGCATGACATTCAGCGGATGTGTTTCAGGGCATGAGATTCAATGCAGTGGTTTCAGGGCATGAGTTTCAATGCAGTGGTTTCAGGGCATGATATTCAGTACAGGAGTTTCAGGGCCTGAGATTCAGGGAAGGAGATTCAGGGCATGAGATTCAGGGCAGGAGTTTCCGGGCATGAGATTCAGGCAGTTGTTTCAGGGCATGAAATTCAGGGGTGGAGATTCAGGGCAGGAGATTCAGGTCATGAGATAGGGGCCCGAGTTTCAGGGCATGAGATTCAGGGAAGGTGTTTCAGGGCATGAGATTCAGAGCAGGATTTTCAGGGCATGAGATTCAGGGCAGGATTTTCAGGTCAGGAGATTCAGGGCAGGAGTTTCAGAGCATGAGATTCAGGGCAGGATTTTCAGGGCAGTTGTTTCAGTGCATAAGATTCAGGGCATAAGATTCAGGGCAGGAGATTCAGAGCAAGAGTTTCAGGGCATGAGATTCAGGGCATGAGATTCAGGGTAGGTGTTTCTGCACAGGAGATTCAGGGCAGGAGTTTCAGGGCAGGAGTATCAGGGATTAAGATTCACGTAAGGAGATTCAGGGCATGAGATTCAGGGCAGAATTTTCAGGGAATCATATTCAGGGCAGGTGTTTCAGGGAATGAGATTCAGGGCTGGAGATTCAGGGCAGTTGTTTGAGGGCATGAGATTCAGGGCAGGAGATTCAGGGCTGGAGATTCAGGGCATGAGATTAAGGTAAGGAGATTCAGGGTATGAGATTCAGATAAGGAGATTCAGGGCATGAGATTCAGGTAGGTGTTTCAGTGCATGAGATTCAGGGCAGGTGTTTCAGGGCAGGAATTTCAGGGCATGAGATTCAGGGCAGTTTTTTCAGTGCATGAGATTCAGGGCAGGAGTTTCAGGGCATGAGATTCAGGGAAGAAGAATCAGGGCATCAGATTCAGGACAGGGTTGCTGCACTGGAGATTCAGGGCAGCAGATTCAGGGCATGAGTTTCAGGGCAGGAGATTCAGGGCATGAGATTCATGAAAGGAGAATCAGGGCATCAGACTCAGGACAGGGGATTCTGCACTGGAGATTCAGGGCATGAGTTTCAGGGCAGGAGATTCAGGGCATGAGATTCAGGGCAGGAGATTCAGGGCAGGAGATTCAGGCAGGAGTTTCAGGGCCTGAGATTCAGGGCATAAGATTCAGGGCAGGAGATTCAGAGCAGGAGTTTCAGGGCATGAGATTCAGGGCTGGATGTTCAGGGCAGGAGATTCAGGTCATGAGATAGGGGGCAGGAGTTTCAGGGCATGAGATTCAGGGCAGGTGTTTGAGGGCATGAGATTCAATGCAGGATCTTCAGGGCATGAGATTCAGGGAAGGAGATTCAGGGCATGAGATTCAGGGCAGGTGTTTCAGGCATGAGATTCAATGCAGGAGTTTCAGAGCATGAAATTCAGGACAGGTGTTTCAGGGGATGAGATTCAGGGCAGGTGTTTCAGGGCATGAGATTCAGGGAAGGAGTTTCAGGTTAAGAGATTCAGGGCAGGAGTTTCAGGGCAGGATTATCAGGGCATGAGATTCAGGTAAGGAGATTCAGGGCAGGATATTCAGGGAACCAGATTCAGGGGAGTTGTTTAAGGTCATGAGATTCAGGGCTTGTGACTCAGGGCTGGAGTTTCAGAGCAGGAGTTCCAGGGCATGAGATTCAGATAAGGATATTCAGGGCATGAGATTCAGGGCAGGATTTTCAGGGCATGAGATTCAGGGTAGGTTTTTCAGTGCATGAGATTCAGGGCAGGTGTTGCAGGTCCCAAGCTTCAGGGCAGGAGATTCAGGGCATGTGATTCAGGGCTGGAGTTTTAGTGCAGGAGTTTCAGGGCATGAGATTCAGGTAAGGAGATTCAGGGCATGAGATTGAGGGCAGAATTTTCACGGTATGAGATTCAGGGCAGGTGTTTCAGTGCATGAGATTCAGGGCAGGTGTTTCAGGGCAGGAGATTCAGGGCAGGAGTTTCAGGGCATGAGATTCAGGGAAGGTGTTTCAGGGAATGAGATTCAGAGCAGGATTTTCAGGGGATGAGATTCAGGGAAGGAGATTCAGGGCATGAGATTTAGGGCAGGAGTTTCAGGTCAGGAGATTCAGGGCACGAGTTTCAGGGCAAGTGTATCAGGGGATGAGATTCAGGGCAGGAGATTCAGGGCATGAGATTCAGGGCTGGAGTATCAGAGCAGGAGTTTAAGGGCATGAGATTCAAGTAAGGAGATTCAGGGCAGGATATTCAGGGCATGAGATTCAGGGCAGGTGTTTCGGGCATTAGATTCAATGCAGGAGTTTCAGAGCATGAAATTCAGGACAGGTGTTTCAGGGAATGAGATTCAGGGCTGGTGTTTCAGGGCATGAGATTCAGGGCATGATATTTAGGGCAGGTGTTTCTGCACAGGAGATTCAGGGCAGGAGTATCAGGGATTAAGATTCACGTAAGGAGATTCAGGGCTTGAGATTCAGGGCAGGATTTTCAGGATATCATATTCAGGGCAGGTGTTTCAGGGAATGAGATTCAGGGCTGGAGATTAAGGGCAGTTGTTTGAGGGCATGAGATTCAGGGCAGGAGATTCAGGCTGGAGTATCAGAGCAGGAGTTTCAGGGCATGAGATTCAGGTAAGGAGATTCAGGGCATGAGATTCAGGGCAGGATTGTCAGGGCATGAGATTCAGGACAGGTGTTTCAGGGCAGGAGTTTCAGGGCATGAGATTCAGGGAAGGAGATTCAGGTCAAGAGATTCTGGGCAGGATTTTACGGGCATGAGATTCAGGGCATGTGTTTCAGGCCAAGAGATTCAGGGCAGGAGTTTCATGGCATGAGATTCCGGGTAGGAGCTTCAGTGCATGACATTCAGCGGATGTGTTTCAGGGCATGAGATTCAATGCAGTGGTTTCAGGGCATGAGTTTCAATGGAGTGGTTTCAGGGCATGATATTCAGTACAGGAGTTTCAGGGCCTGAGATTCAGGGAAGGAGATTCAGGGCATGAGATTCAGGGCAGGAGTTTCCGGGCATGAGATTCAGGCAGTTGTTTCAGGGCATGAAATTCAGGGGTGGAGATTCAGGGCAGGAGATTCAGGTCATGAGATAGGGGCCCGAGTTTCAGGGCATGAGATTCAGGGAAGGTGTTTCAGGGCATGAGATTCAGAGCAGGATTTTCAGGGCATGAGATTCAGGGCAGGATTTTCAGGTCAGGAGATTCAGGGCAGGAGTTTCAGAGCATGAGATTCAGGGCAGGATTTTCAGGGCAGTTGTTTCAGTGCATAAGATTCAGGGCATAAGATTCAGGGCAGGAGATTCAGAGCAAGAGTTTCAGGGCATGAGATTCAGGGCATGAGATTCAGGGTAGGTGTTTCTGCACAGGAGATTCAGGGCAGGAGTTTCAGGGCAGGAGTATCAGGGATTAAGATTCACGTAAGGAGATTCAGGGCATGAGATTCAGGGCAGAATTTTCAGGGAATCATATTCAGGGCAGGTGTTTCAGGGAATGAGATTCAGGGCTGGAGATTCAGGGCAGTTGTTTGAGGGCATGAGATTCAGGGCAGGAGATTCAGGGCAGGAGATTCAGGGCATGAGATTAAGGTAAGGAGATTCAGGGTATGAGATTCAGATAAGGAGATTCAGGGCATGAGATTCAGGTAGGTGTTTCAGTGCATGAGATTCAGGGCAGGTGTTTCAGGGCAGGAATTTCAGGGCATGAGATTCAGGGCAGTTTTTTCAGTGCATGAGATTCAGGGCAGGAGTTTCAGGGCATGAGATTCAGGGAAGAAGAATCAGGGCATCAGATTCAGGACAGGGTTTCTGCACTGGAGATTCAGGGCAGCAGATTCAGGGCATGAGTTTCAGGGCAGGAGATTCAGGGCATGAGATTCATGAAAGGAGAATCAGGGCATCAGACTCAGGACAGGGGATTCTGCACTGGAGATTCAGGGCATGAGTTTCAGGGCAGGAGATTCAGGGCATGAGATTCAGGGCAGGAGATTCAGGGCAGGAGATTCAGGCAGGAGTTTCAGGGCCTGAGATTCAGGGCATAAGATTCAGGGCAGGAGATTCAGAGCAGGAGTTTCAGGGCATGAGATTCAGGGCTGGATGTTCAGGGCAGGAGATTCAGGTCATGAGATAGGGGGCAGGAGTTTCAGGGCATGAGATTCAGGGCAGGTGTTTGAGGGCATGAGATTCAATGCAGGATCTTCAGGGCATGAGATTCAGGGAAGGAGATTCAGGGCATGAGATTCAGGGCAGGTGTTTCAGGCATGAGATTCAATGCAGGAGTTTCAGAGCATGAAATTCAGGACAGGTGTTTCAGGGGATGAGATTCAGGGCAGGTGTTTCAGGGCATGAGATTCAGGGAAGGAGTTTCAGGTTAAGAGATTCAGGGCAGGAGTTTCAGGGCAGGATTATCAGGGCATGAGATTCAGGTAAGGAGATTCAGGGCAGGATATTCAGGGAACCAGATTCAGGGGAGTTGTTTAAGGTCATGAGATTCAGGGCTTGTGACTCAGGGCTGGAGTTTCAGAGCAGGAGTTCCAGGGCATGAGATTCAGATAAGGATATTCAGGGCATGAGATTCAGGGCAGGATTTTCAGGGCATGAGATTCAGGGTAGGTTTTTCAGTGCATGAGATTCAGGGCAGGTGTTTCAGGTCCCAAGCTTCAGGGCAGGAGATTCAGGGCATGTGATTCAGGGCTGGAGTTTTAGTGCAGGAGTTTCAGGGCATGAGATTCAGGTAAGGAGATTCAGGGCATGAGATTGAGGGCAGAATTTTCACGGTATGAGATTCAGGGCAGGTGTTTCAGTGCATGAGATTCAGGGCAGGTGTTTCAGGGCAGGAGTTTCAGGGCAGGAGATTCAGGGCAGGAGATTCAGGGCAGGAGATTCCGGTCATGAGGTAGGGTGCAGGAGTTTCAGGGCATGAGATTCAGGGAAGGTGTTTCAGGGAATGAGATTCAGAGCAGGATTTTCAGGGGATGAGATTCAGGGAAGGAGATTCAGGGCATGAGATTTAGGGCAGGAGTTTCAGGTCAGGAGATTCAGGGCACGAGTTTCAGGGCAAGTGTATCAGGGGATGAGATTCAGGGCAGGAGATTCAGGGCATGAGATTCAGGGCTGGAGTATCAGAGCAGGAGTTTAAGGGCATGAGATTCAAGTAAGGAGATTCAGGGCAGGATATTCAGGGCATGAGATTCAGGGCAGGTGTTTCGGGCATTAGATTCAATGCAGGAGTTTCAGAGCATGAAATTCAGGGCAGGTGTTTCAGGGAATGAGATTCAGGGCTGGTGTTTCAGGGCATGAGATTCAGGTCAGGAGTTTCAGGTTAGGAGATTCAGGGCAGGAGTTTCAGGGCATGAGATTCAGGGAAGGAGTTTCAGGTTAAGAGATTCAGGGCAGGAGTTTCAGGGCAGGATTATCAGGGCATGAGATTCAGGTAAGGAGATTCAGGGCAGGATATTCAGGGAACCAGATTCAGGGGAGTTGTTTAAGGTCATGAGATTCAGGGCAGAAGATTCAGGGCTTGTGACTCAGGGCTGGAGTTTCAGAGCAGGAGTTTCAGGGCATGAGATTCAGATAAGGAGATTCAGGGCATGAGATTCAGGGCAGGATTTTCAGGGCATGAGATTCAGGGCAGGTGTTTCAGTGCATGAGATTCAGGGCAGGTGTTTCAGGGTATGAGATTCAGGGCAGGTGTTTCAGGGCATGAGATTCAGGGTAGGTTTTTCAGTGCATGAGATTCAGGGCAGGTGTTTCAGGTCCCAAGTTTCAGGGCAGGAGATTCAGGGCATGTGATTCAGGGCTGGAGTTTCAGTGCAGGAGTTTCAGGGCATGAGATTCAGGTAAGGAGATTCAGGGCATGAGATTGAGGGCAGAATTTTCACGGTATGAGATTCAGGGCAGGTGTTTCAGTGCATGAGATTCAGGGCAGGTGTTTCAGGGCAGGAGTTTCAGGGCAGGAGATTCAGGGCAGGAGATTCAGGGCAGGAGATTCCGGTCATGAGATAGGGTGCAGGAGTTTCAGGGCATGAGATTCAGGGAAGGTGTTTCAGGGAATGAGATTCAGAGTAGGATTATCAGGGGATGAGATTCAGGTAAGGAGATTCAGGGCATGTGATTTAGAGCAGGAGTTTCAGGTCAGGAGATTCAGGGCACGAGTTTCAGGGCAAGTGTATCAGGGGATGAGATTCAGGGCAGGAGATTCAGGGCATGAGATTCAGGGCTGGAGTATCAGAGCAGGAGTTTAAGGGCATGAGATTCAAGTAAGGAGATTCAGGGCAGGATATTCAGGGCATGAGATTCAGGGCAGGTGTTTCGGGCATTAGATTCAATGCAGGAGTTTCAGAGCATGAAATTCAGGACAGGTGTTTCAGGGGATGAGATTCAGGGCTGGTGTTTCAGGGCATGAGATTCAGGTCAGGAGTTTCAGGTTAGGAGATTCAGGGCAGGAGTTTCAGGGCAGGATTATCAGGGCAGGATTATCAGGGCATGAGATTCAGGGCAGGATATTCAGGGCATGAGATTCAGGACAGGTGTTTCAGGGCATGAGATTCAATGCAGGAGTTTCAGAGCATGAAATTCAGGACAGGTGTTTCAGGGGATGAGATTCAGGGCTGGTGTTTCAGGGCATGAGATTCAGGGCAGGAGTTTCAGGTTAGGAGATTCAGGGCAGGAGTTTCAGGGCAGGATTATCAGGGCATGAGATTCAGGTAAGGAGATTCAGGGCAGGATATTCAGGGAACCAGATTCAGGGCAGGTGTTTCAGGGCATGAGATTCAGAGCAGGAGATTCAGGGCAGGAGGTTCAGGGGAGTTGTTTAAGGTCATGAGATTCAGGGCAGGAGATTCAGGGCAGGATTTTCAGGGCATGAGATTCAGGGCATGAGATTCAGGGCATGAGATTCAGGGCAGGTGTTTCAGTGCATGAGATTCAGGGCAGGTGTTTCAGGGCAGGAGATTCAGGGCAGGAGATTCAGGGCTGGATGTTCAGGGCAGGAGATTCAGGTCATGAGATAGGGGGCAGGAGTTTCAGGGCATGAGATTCAGGGCAGGTGTTTGAGGGCATGAGATTCAATGCAGGATCTTCAGGGCATGAGATTCAGGGAAGGAGATTCAGGGCATGAGATTCAGGGCAGGTGTTTCAGGCATGAGAGTCAATGCAGGAGTTTCAGAGCATGAAAATCAGGACAGGTGTTTCAGGGGATGAGATTCAGGGCAGGTGTTTCAGGGCATGAGATTCAGGGAAGGAGTTTCAGGTTAAGAGATTCAGGGCAGGAGTTTCAGGGCAGGATTATCAGGGCATGAGATTCAGGTAAGGAGATTCAGGGCAGGATATTCAGGGAACCAGATTCAGGGGAGTTGTTTAAGGTCATGAGATTCAGGGCAGAAGATTCAGGGCTTGTGACTCAGGGCTGGAGTTTCAGAGCAGGAGTTTCAGGGCATGAGATTCAGATAAGGAGATTCAGTGCATGAGATTCAGGGCAGGTGTTTCAGGGTATGAGATTCAGGGCAGGTGTTTCAGGGCATGAGATTCAGGGTAGGTTTTTCAGTGCATGAGATTCAGGGCAGGTGTTTCAGGTCCCAAGCTTCAGGGCAGGAGATTCAGGGCATGTGATTCAGGGCTGGAGTTTCAGTGCAGGAGTTTCAGGGCATGAGATTCAGGTAAGGAGATTCAGGGCATGAGATTGAGGGCAGAATTTTCACGGTATGAGATTCAGGGCAGGTGTTTCAGTGCATGAGATTCAGGGCAGGTGTTTCAGGGCAGGAGTTTCAGGGCAGGAGATTCAGGGCAGGAGATTCAGGGCAGGAGATTCCGGTCATGAGATAGGGTGCAGGAGTTTCAGGGCATGAGATTCAGGGAAGGTGTTTCAGGGAATGAGATTCAGAGCAGGATTTTCAGGGGATGAGATTCAGGGAAGGAGATTCAGGGCATGAGATTTATGGCAGGAGTTTCAGGTCAGGAGATTCAGGGCACGAGTTTCAGGGCAAGTGTATCAGGGGATGAGATTCAGGGCAGGAGATTCAGGGCATGAGATTCAGGGCTGGAGTATCAGAGCAGGAGTTTAAGGGCATGAGATTCAAGTAAGGAGATTCAGGGCAGCATATTCAGGGCATGAGATTCAGGGCAGGTGTTTCGGGCATTAGATTCAATGCAGGAGTTTCAGAGCATGAAATTCAGGACAGGTGTTTCAGGGGATGAGATTCAGGGCTGGTGTTTCAGGGCATGAGATTCAGGTCAGGAGTTTCAGGTTAGGAGATTCAGGGCAGGAGTTTCAGGGCATGAGATTCAGGGAAGGAGTTTCAGGTTAAGAGATTCAGGGCAGGAGTTTCAGGGCAGGATTATCAGGGCATGAGATTCAGGTAAGGAGATTCAGGGCAGGATATTCAGGGAACCAGATTCAGGGGAGTTGTTTAAGGTCATGAGATTCAGGGCAGAAGATTCAGGGCTTGTGACTCAGGGCTGGAGTTTCAGAGCAGGAGTTTCAGGGCATGAGATTCAGATAAGGAGATTCAGGGCATGAGATTCAGGGCAGGATTTTCAGGGCATGAGATTCAGGGCAGGTGTTTCAGTGCATGAGATTCAGGGCAGGTGTTTCAGGGTATGAGATTCAGGGCAGGTGTTTCAGGGCATGAGATTCAGGGTAGGTTTTTCAGTGCATGAGATTCAGGGCAGGTGTTTCAGGTCCCAAGCTTCAGGGCAGGAGATTCAGGGCATGTGATTCAGGGCTGGAGTTTCAGTGCAGGAGTTTCAGGGCATGAGATTCAGGTAAGGAGATTCAGGGCATGAGATTGAGGGCAGAATTTTCACGGTATGAGATTCAGGGCAGGTGTTTCAGTGCATGAGATTCAGGGCAGGTGTTTCAGGGCAGGAGTTTCAGGGCAGGAGATTCAGGGCAGGAGATTCAGGGCAGGAGATTCCGGTCATGAGATAGGGTGCAGGAGTTTCAGGGCATGAGATTCAGGGAAGGTGTTTCAGGGAATGAGATTCAGAGCAGGATTTTCAGGTGATGAGATTCAGGGAAGGAGATTCAGGGCATGAGATTTAGGGCAGGAGTTTCAGGTCAGGAGATTCAGGGCACGAGTTTCAGGGCAAGTGTATCAGGGGATGAGATTCAGGGCAGGAGATTCAGGGCATGAGATTCAGGGCTGGAGTATCAGAGCAGGAGTTTAAGGGCATGAGATTCAAGTAAGGAGATTCAGGGCAGGATATTCAGGGCATGAGATTCAGGGCAGGTGTTTCGGGCATTAGATTCAATGCAGGAGTTTCAGAGCATGAAATTCAGGACAGGTGTTTCAGGGGATGAGATTCAGGGCTGGTGTTTCAGGGCATGAGATTCAGGTCAGGAGTTTCAGGTTAGGAGATTCAGGGCAGGAGTTTCAGGGCAGGATTATCAGGGCATGAGATTCAAGTAAGGAGATTCAGGGCAGGATATTCAGGGCATGAGATTCAGGACAGGTGTTTCAGGGCATGAGATTCAGGGCAGGAGTTTCAGAGCATGAGATTCAGGGCAGGTGTTTCGGGCATGAGATTCAATGCAGGAGTTTCAGAGCATGAAATTCAGGACAGGTGTTTCAGGGGATGAGATTCAGGGCTGGTGTTTCAGGGCATGAGATTCAGGGCAGGAGTTTCAGGTTAGGAGATTCAGGGCAGGAGTTTCAGGGCAGGATTATCAGGGCATGAGATTCAGGTAAGGAGATTCAGGGCAGGATATTCAGGGAACCAGATTCAGGGCAGGTGTTTCAGGGCATGAGATTCAGAGCAGGAGATTCAGGGCAGGAGGTTCAGGGGAGTTGTTTAAGGTCATGAGATTCAGGGCAGGAGATTCAGGGCAGGATTTTCAGGGCATGAGATTCAGGGCATGAGATTCAGGGCATGAGATTCAGGGCAGGTGTTTCAGTGCATGAGATTCAGGGCAGGTGTTTCAGGGCAGGAGATTCAGGGCAGGAGATTCAGGGCAGGATTTTCATGGCATGAGATTCAGGGAAGGAGATTCAGGGCATGAGATTCAGGGCATGAGATTCAGGGCAGGAGTTTCTGCACAGGAGATTCAGGGCAGGAGTTTCAGGTCAGGAGATTCAGGGCAGGAGTTTCAGAGCATGACATTCAGGATTGGTGTTTCAGGGGATGAGATTCAGGGCAGGTGTTTCAGGGCATGAGATTCCGGGCAGGAGTTTCAGGTTAGGAGATTCAGGGCACGAGTTTCAGGGCAAGTGTATCAGGGGATGAGATTCAGGGCAGGAGATTCAGGGCAGGAGATTCAGGGCTGCAGTATCAGAGCAGGAGTTTCAGGGCATGAGATTAAGGTAAGGAGATTCAGGGCATGAGATTCAGATAAGGAGATTCAGGGCATGAGATTGAGGGCAGAATTTTCACGGTATGAGATTCAGGGCAGGTGTTTGAGTGCATGAGATTCAGGGCAGGAGATTCAGGGCAGGAGATTCCGGTCATGAGATAGGGTGCAGGAGTTTCAGGGCATGAGATTCAGGGAAGGTGTTTCAGGGAATGAGATTCAGAGCAGGATTTTCAGGGGATGAGATTCAGGGAAGGAGATTCAGGGCATGAGATTTAGGGCAGGAGTTTCAGGTCAGGAGATTCAGGGCACGAGTTTCAGGGCAAGTGTATCAGGGGATGAGATTCAGGGCAGGAGATTCAGGGCATGAGATTCAGGGCTGGAGTATCAGAGCAGGAGTTTAAGGGCATGAGATTCAAGTAAGGAGATTCAGGGCAGGATATTCAGGGCATGAGATTCAGGGCAGGTGTTTCGGGCATTAGATTCAATGCAGGAGTTTCAGAGCATGAAATTCAGGACAGGTGTTTCAGGGGATGAGATTCAGGGCTGGTGTTTCAGGGCATGAGATTCAGGTCAGGAGTTTCAGGTTAGGAGATTCAGGGCAGGAGTTTCAGGGCAGGATTATCAGGGCAGGATTATCAGGGCATGAGATTCAGGGCAGGATATTCAGGGCATGAGATTCAGGACAGGTGTTTCAGGGCATGAGATTCAATGCAGGAGTTTCAGAGCATGAAATTCAGGACAGGTGTTTCAGGGGATGAGATTCAGGGCTGGTGTTTCAGGGCATGAGATTCAGGTCAGGAGTTTCAGGTTAGGAGATTCAGGGCAGGAGTTTCAGGGCATGAGATTCAGGGAAGGAGTTTCAGGTTAAGAGATTCAGGGCAGGAGTTTCAGGGCAGGATTATCAGGGCATGAGATTCAGGTAAGGAGATTCAGGGCAGGATATTCAGGGAACCAGATTCAGGGGAGTTGTTTAAGGTCATGAGATTCAGGGTAGAAGATTCAGGGCTTGTGACTCAGGGCTGGAGTTTCAGAGCAGGAGTTTCAGGGCATGAGATTCAGATAAGGAGATTCAGGGCATGAGATTCAGGGCAGGATTTTCAGGGCATGAGATTCAGGGCAGGTGTTTCAGTGCATGAGATTCAGGGCAGGTGTTTCAGGGTATGAGATTCAGGGCAGGTGTTTCAGGGCATGAGATTCAGGGTAGGTTTTTCAGTGCATGAGATTCAGGGCAGGTGTTTCAGGTCCCAAGTTTCAGGGCAGGAGATTCAGGGCATGTGATTCAGGGCTGGAGTTTCAGTGCAGGAGTTTCAGGGCATGAGATTCAGGTAAGGAGATTCAGGGCATGAGATTGAGGGCAGAATTTTCACGGTATGAGATTCAGGGCAGGTGTTTCAGTGCATGAGATTCAGGGCAGGTGTTTCAGGGCAGGAGTTTCAGGGCAGGAGATTCTGGGCAGGAGATTCAGGGCAGGAGATTCCGGTCATGAGATAGGGTGCAGGAGTTTCAGGGCATGAGATTCAGGGAAGGTGTTTCAGGGCATGAGATTCAGGGCAGGACTTTCAGGTTAGGAGATTCAGGGCAGGAGTTTCAGGGCAGGATTATCAGGGCATGAGATTCAGGTAAGGAGATTCAGGGCAGGATATTCAGGGAACCAGATTCAGGGCAGGTGTTTCAGGGCATGAGATTCAGAGCAGGAGATTCAGGGCAGGAGGTTCAGGGGAGTTGTTTAAGGTCATGAGATTCAGGGCAGGAGATTCAGGGCAGGATATTCAGGGCATGAGATTCAGGGCATGAGATT
The DNA here is from genome assembly GCF_030028105.1 of Mobula birostris. NCBI lineage: Eukaryota > Metazoa > Chordata > Chondrichthyes > Myliobatiformes > Myliobatidae > Mobula > Mobula birostris. Next base: position 708,486 of record NC_092381.1, on the reverse strand, counting down.
CAGGGCATGAGATTCAGGGCAGGTGTTTCAGTGCATGAGATTCAGGGCAGGTATTTCAGGGCAGGAGATTCAGGGCAGGAGATTCAGGGCAGGATTTTCATGGCATGAGATTCAGGGAAGGAGATTCAGGGCATGAGATTCAGGGCAGGAGTTTCTGCACAGGAGATTCAGGGCAGGAGTTTCAGGTCAGGAGATTCAGGGCAGGAGTTTCAGAGCATGACATTCAGGATTGGTGTTTCAGGGGATGAGATTCAGGGCAGGTGTTTCAGGGCATGAGATTCCGGGCAGGAGTTTCAGGTTAGGAGATTCAGGGCACGAGTTTCAGGGCAAGTGTATCAGGGGATGAGATTCAGGGCAGGAGATTCAGGGCAGGAGATTCAGGGCTGGAGTATCAGAGCAGGAGTTTCAGGGCATGAGATTAAGGTAAGGAGATTCAGGGCATGAGATTCAGATAAGGAGATTCAGGGCATGAGATTCAGGGCAGGTGTTTCAGGGCAGGATTTTCAGGGCATGAGATTCAGGTAAGGTGTTTCAGTGCATGAGATTCAGGGCAGGTGTTTCAGGGCATGAGATTCAGGGTAGGTGTTTCAGGGCATGAGATTCAGGACAGGAGATTCAGGGCATGAGATTCAGGACAGGATTTTCAGGGCAGTTGTTTCAGTGCATAAGATTCAGGGCATAAGATTCAGGGCAGGAGATTCAGGGCAGGAGATTCAGGGCAGGAGATTCAGGGCAGGAGATTCAGAGCAGGAGTTTCAGGGCATGAGATTAAGGTAAGGAGATTCTGGGCATGAGATTCAGGGCAGGTTTTTCAGGGCATGAGATTCAGGGCAGGTTTTTCAGGGCATGAGATTCAGGACAGCAGATTTAGGGCAGGAGATTCAGGGCAGGAGATTCAGGGCAGGTGTTTCAGCGCATGAGATACAATGCAGGAGTTTCGGGGCACGAGATTCAGGTAAGGAGATTCAGGGCATGAGATTCAGGGCAGTATTTTCAGGGCGTGAGTTTCAGGGCAGGCGTTTCAGGGCATGAGATTCAGGACAGTAGATTCAGCGCAGTAGAATCAGGACAGGATTTTCAGGGCATGAGATTCAGGGTAGGTGTTTCTGCACAGGAGATTCAGGGCAGGAGTTTCAGGGCAGGAGTATCAGGGATTAAGATTCACGTAAGGAGATTCAGGGCATGAGATTCAGGGCAGAATTTTCAGGGAATCATATTCAGGGCAGGTGTTTCAGGGGACGAGATTCAGGGCTGGTGTTTCAGGGCATGAGATTCAGGGCAGGAGTTTCAGGTTAGGAGATTCAGGGCAGGAGTTTCAGGGCAGGATTATCAGGGCATGAGATTCAGGTAAGGAGATTCAGGGCAGGATATTCAGGGAACCAGATTCAGGGCAGGTGTTTCAGGGCATGAGATTCAGAGCAGGAGATTCAGGGCAGGAGGTTCAGGGGAGTTGTTTAAGGTCATGAGATTCAGGGCAGGAGATTCAGGGCAGGATTTTCAGGGCATGAGATTCAGGGCATGAGATTCAGGGCATGAGATTCAGGGCAGGTGTTTGAGTGCATGAGATTCAGGGCAGGTGTTTCAGGGCAGGAGATTCAGGGCAGGAGATTCAGGGCAGGATTTTCATGGCATGAGATTCAGGGAAGGAGATTCAGGGCATGAGATTCAGGGCATGAGATTCAGGGCAGGAGTTTCTGCACAGGAGATTCAGGGCAGGAGTTTCAGGTAAGGAGATTCAGGGCAGGAGTTTCAGAGCATGACATTCAGGATTGGTGTTTCAGGGGATGAGATTCAGGGCAGGTGTTTCAGGGCATGAGATTCCGGGCAGGAGTTTCAGGTTAGGAGATTCAGGGCACGAGTTTCAGGGCAAGTGTATCAGGGGATGAGATTCAGGGCAGGAGATTCAGGGCAGGAGATTCAGGGCTGGAGTATCAGAGCAGGAGTTTCAGGGCATGAGATTAAGGTAAGGAGATTCAGGGCATGAGATTCAGGGCAGGTGTTTCAGGGCAGGATTTTCAGGGCATGAGATTCAGGTAAGGTGTTTCAGTGCATGAGATTCAGGGCAGGTGTTTCAGGGCATGAGATTCAGGGTAGGTGTTTCAGGGCATGAGATTCAGGACAGGAGATTCAGGGCATGAGATTCAGGACAGGATTTTCAGGGCAGTTGTTTCAGTGCATAAGATTCAGGGCATAAGATTCAGGGCAGGAGATTCAGGGCAGGAGATTCAGGGCAGGAGATTCAGAGCAGGAGTTTCAGGGCATGAGATTAAGGTAAGGAGATTCTGGGCATGAGATTCAGGGCAGGTTTTTCAGGGCATGAGATTCAGGGCAGGTTTTTCAGGGCATGAGATTCAGGACAGCAGATTTAGGGCAGGAGATTCAGGGCAGGAGATTCAGGGCAGGTGTTTCAGCGCATGAGATACAATGCAGGAGTTTCGGGGCACGAGATTCAGGTAAGGAGATTCAGGGCATGAGATTCAGGGCAGTATTTTCAGGGCGTGAGTTTCAGGGCAGGCGTTTCAGGGCATGAGATTCAGGACAGTAGATTCAGCGCAGTAGAATCAGGACAGGATTTTCAGGGCATGAGATTCAGGGTAGGTGTTTCTGCACAGGAGATTCAGGGCAGGAGTTTCAGGGCAGGAGTATCAGGGATTAAGATTCACGTAAGGAGATTCAGGGCATGAGATTCAGGGCAGAATTTTCAGGGAATCATATTCAGGGCAGGTGTTTCAGGGATTGAGATTCAGGGCTGGAGATTAAGGGCAGTTGTTTGAGGGCATGAGATTCAGGGCAGGAGATTCAGGGCAGGAGATTCAGGGCTGGAGTATCAGAGCAGGAGTTTCAGGGCATGAGATTAAGGTAAGGAGATTCAGGGTATGAGATTCAGATAAGGAGATTCAGGGCATGAGATTCAGGGCAGGATTTTCAGGGCATGAGATTCAGGCAGGTGTTTCAGTGCATAAGATTCAGGGCAGGAGATTCAGAGCAGGAGTTTCAGGGCATGAGATTCAGGGCATGAGATTCAGGGTAGGTGTTTCTGCACAGGAGATTCAGGGCAGGAGTTTCAGGGCAGGAGTATCAGGGATTAAGATTCACGTAAGGAGATTCAGGGCATGAGATTCAGGGCAGAATTTTCAGGGAATCATATTCAGGGCAGGTGTTTCAGGGAATGAGATTCAGGGCTGGAGATTAAGGGCAGTTGTTTGAGGGCATGAGATTCAGGGCAGGAGATTCAGGGCTGGAGTATCAGAGCAGGAGTTTCAGGGTATGAGATTAAGGTAAGGAGATTCAGGGTATGAGATTCAGATAAGGAGATTGGCATGAGATTCAGTGCAGGATTTTCAGGGCATGAGATTCAGGCAGGTGTTTCAGTGCATGAGATTCAGGGCAGGTGTTTCAGGGCAGGAATTTCAGGGCATGAGATTCAGGGCAGTTTTTTCAGTACATGAGATTCAGGGCAGGAGATTCAGGGCATGTGATTCAGGGCTGGAGTTTCAGAGCAGGAGTTTCAGGGCATGAGATTCAGGTAAGGTGTTTCAGTGCATGAGATTCAGGGCAGGTGTTTCAGAGCAGGAGATTCAGAGCAGGAGTTTCAGGGCATGAGATTCAGGGCATGAGATTCAGGGCGGGTGTTTCTGCACAGGAGATTCAGGGCAGGAGTATCAGGGATTAAGATTCACGTAAGGAGATTCAGGGCTTGAGATTCAGGGCAGAATTTTCAGCGAATCATATTCAGGGCAGGTGTTTCAGGGAATGAGATTCAGGGCTGGAGATTAAGGGCAGTTGTTTGAGGGCATGAGATTCAGGGCAGGAGATTCAGGCTGGAGTATCAGAGCAGGAGTTTCAGGGCATGAGATTCAGGTAAGGAGATTCAGGGCATGAGATTCAGGGCAGGATTGTCAGGGCATGAGATTCAGGACAGGTGTTTCAGGGCAGGAGTTTCAGGGCATGTGATTCAGGGAAGGAGATTCAGGGCAAGAGATTCTGGGCAGGATTTTACGGGCATGAGATTCAGGGCATGTGTTTCAGGCCAAGAGATTCAGGGCAGGAGTTTCATGGCATGAGATTCCGGGTAGGAGCTTCAGTGCATGACATTCAGCGGATGTGTTTCAGGGCATGAGATTCAATGCAGTGGTTTCAGGGCATGAGTTTCAATGCAGTGGTTTCAGGGCATGATATTCAGTACAGGAGTTTCAGGGCCTGAGATTCAGGGAAGGAGATTCAGGGCATGAGATTCAGGGCAGGAGTTTCCGGGCATGAGATTCAGGCAGTTGTTTCAGGGCATGAAATTCAGGGGTGGAGATTCAGGGCAGGAGATTCAGGTCATGAGATAGGGGCCCGAGTTTCAGGGCATGAGATTCAGGGAAGGTGTTTCAGGGCATGAGATTCAGAGCAGGATTTTCAGGGCATGAGATTCAGGGCAGGATTTTCAGGTCAGGAGATTCAGGGCAGGAGTTTCAGAGCATGAGATTCAGGGCAGGATTTTCAGGGCAGTTGTTTCAGTGCATAAGATTCAGGGCATAAGATTCAGGACAGGAGATTCAGAGCAAGAGTTTCAGGGCATGAGATTCAGGGCATGAGATTCAGGGTAGGTGTTTCTGCACAGGAGATTCAGGGCAGGAGTTTCAGGGCAGGAGTATCGGGGATTAAGATTCACGTAAGGAGATTCAGGGCATGAGATTCAGGGCAGAATTTTCAGGGAATCATATTCAGGGCAGGTGTTTCAGGGAATGAGATTCAGGGCTGGAGATTCAGGGCAGTTGTTTGAGGGCATGAGATTCAGGGCAGGAGATTCAGGGCAGGAGATTCAGGGCATGAGATTAAGGTAAGGAGATTCAGGGTATGAGATTCAGATAAGGAGATTCAGGGCATGAGATTCAGGGCATGAGATTCAGGTAGGTGTTTCAGTGCATGAGATTCAGGGCAGGTGTTTCAGGGCAGGAATTTCAGTGCATGAGATTCAGGGCAGTTTTTTCAGTGCATGAGATTCAGGGCAGGAGATTCAGGGCAGGAGATTCAGGGCATGTGATTCAGGGCTGGAGGTTCAGAGCAGGAGTTTCAGGGCATGAGATTCAGGTAAGGTGTTTCAGTGCATGAGATTCAGGGCAGGTGTTTCAGAGCAGGAGATTCAGAGCAGGAGTTTCAGGGCATGAGATTCAGGGCATGAGATTCAGGGCATGAGATTCAGGGCAGGTGTTTCTGCACAGGAGATTCAGGGCAGGATTTTCAGGGCAGGAGTATCAGGGATTAAGATTCACGTAAGGAGATTCAGGGCTTGAGATTCAGGGCAGAATTTTCAGCGAATCATATTCAGGGCAGGTGTTTCAGGGAATGAGATTCAGGGCTGGAGATTAGGGCAGTTGTTTGAGGGCATGAGATTCAGGGCAGGAGATTCAGGCTGGAGTATCAGAGCAGGAGTTTCAGGGCATGAGATTCAGGTAAGGAGATTCAGGGCATGAGATTCAGGGCAGGATTGTCAGGGCAAGAGATTCTGGGCAGGATTTTACGGGCATGAGATTCAGGGCATGTGTTTCAGGCCATGAGATTCAGGGCAGGAGTTTCATGGCATGAGATTCCGGGTATGAGCTTCAGTGCATGACATTCAGCGGATGTGTTTCAGGGCATGAGATTCAATGCAGTGGTTTCAGGGCATGAGTTTCAATGCAGTGGTTTCAGGGCATGATATTCAGTACAGGAGTTTCAGGGCCTGAGATTCAGGGAAGGAGATTCAGGGCATGAGATTCAGGGCAGGAGTTTCTGGGCATGAGATTCAGGCAGTTGTTTCAGGGCATGAAATTCAGGGGTGGAGATTCAGGGCAGGAGATTCAGGTCATGAGATAGGGGCCCGAGTTTCAGGGCATGAGATTCAGGGAAGGTGTTTCAGGGCATGAGATTCAGAGCAGGATTTTCAGGGCATGAGATTCAGGGCGGGATTTTAAGGTCAGGAGATTCAGGGCAGGAGTTTCAGAGCATGAAATTCAGGATTGGTGTTTCAGGGTATGAGATTCAGGGCAGAAGATTCAGGGCAGGAGTTTCAGGGCATGAGATTCAGGGCAGGAGTTTCAGGTTAGGAGATTCAGGGCAGCAGTTTCAGGGCAGGAATTTTAGGGCATGAGATTCAGGGAAGAAGAATCAGGGCATCAGATTCAGGACAGGGTTTCTGCACTGGAGATTCAGGGCAGCAGATACAGGGCATGAGTTTCAGGGCAGGAGATTCAGGGCATGAGATTCATGAAAGGAGAATCAGGGCATCAGACTCAGGGCAGGGGATTCTGCACTGGAGATTCAGGGCATGAGTTTCAGGGCATAAGATTCAGGGAAGGAGTTTCAGGTTAGGAGATTCAGGGCAGGAGTTTCAGGGCAGGATTATCAGGGCATGAGATTCAGGTAAGGAGATTCAGGGCAGGATATTCAGGGAACCAGATTCAGGGGAGTTGTTTAAGGTCATGAGATTCAGGGCAGAAGATTCAGGGCTTGTGACTCAGGGCTGGAGTTTCAGAGCAGGAGTTTCAGGGCATGAGATTCAGATAAGGAGATTCAGGGCATGAGATTCAGGGCAGGATTTTCAGGGCATGAGATTCAGGGCAGGTGTTTCAGTGCATGAGATTCAGGGCAGGTGTTTCAGGGTATGAGATTCAGGGCAGGTGTTTCAGGGCATGAGATTCAGGGTAGGTTTTTCAGTGCATGAGATTCAGGGCAGGTGTTTCAGGGCCCAAGCTTCAGGGCAGGAGATTCAGGGCATATGATTCAGGGCTGGAGTTTCAGTGCAGGAGTTTCAGGGCATGAGATTCAGGTAAGGAGATTCAGGGCATGAGATTCAGGGCAGGATTTTCACGGCATGAGATTCAAGGCAGGTGTTTCAGTGTATGAGATTCAGGGCAGGTGTTTCAGGGCAGGAGTTTCAGGGCAGGAGATTCAGGGAAGGAGATTCAGGGCAGGATTTTCCGGGCATGAGATTTGGGCAGTTGTTTCAGGGCATGAAATTCAGGGTTAGAGATTCAGGGCAGGAGATTCCGGTCATGAGATAGGGTGCAGGAGTTTCAGGGCATGAGATTCAGGGAAGGTGTTTCAGGGAATGAGATTCAGAGCAGGATTTTCAGGGGATGAGATTCAGGGAAGGAGATTCAGGGCATGAGATTCAGGGCAGGACTTTCTGCACAGGATATTCAGGGCAGGAGTTTCAGGTCAGGAGATTCAGGGCAGGAGTTTCAGAGCATGAAATTCAGGATTGGTGTTTCAGGGGATAAGATTCAGGGCAGGAGATTCAGGGCAGGTGTTTCAGGGCATGAGATTCAGGGCAGGAGTTTCAGGTTAGGAGATTCAGGGCACGAGTTTCAGGGCAAGTGTATCAGGGGATGAGATTCAGGGCAGGAGATTCAGGGCAGGAGATTCAGGGCTGGAGATTCAGGGCTGGAATATCAGAGCAGGAGTTTCAGGGCATGAGATTAAGGTAAGGAGATTCAGGGCATGAGATTCAGATAAGGAGATTCAGGGCAGGATTTTCAGGGCATGAGATTCAGGCAGGTGTTTCAGTGCATGAGATTCAGGGCAGGTGTTTCAGGGCAGGATTTTCAGGGCATGAGATTCAGGGCAGTTTTTTCAGTGCATGAGATTCAGGGCAGGAGATTCAGGGCAGGAGATTCAGAGCAGGAGTTTCAGGGCATGAGATTCAGGGCATGAGATTCAGGGCAGGTGTTTCTGCACAGGAGATTCAGGGCAGGAGTTTCAGGGCAGGAGTATCAGGGATTAAGATTCACGTAAGGAGATTTAGGGCTTGAGATTCAGGGCAGAATTTTCAGGATATCATATTCAGGGCAGGTGTTTCAGGGAAAGAGATTCAGGGCTGGAGATTAAGGGCAGTTGTTTGAGGGCATGAGATTCAGGGCAGGAGATTCAGGCTGGAGTATCAGAGCAGGAGTTTCAGGGCATGAGATTCAGGTAAGGAGATTCAGGGCATGAGATTCAGGGCAGGATTGTCAGGGCATGAGATTCAGGACAGGTGTTTCAGGGCATGTGATTCAGGGCAGGAGTTTCAGGGCATGAGATTCAGGGAAGGAGATTCAGGGCAAGAGATTCTGGGCAGGATTTTACGGGCATGAGATTCAGGGCATGTGTTTCAGGGCATGAGATTCAGGGCAGGAGTTTCATGGCATGAGATTCCGGGTAGGAGCTTCAGTGCATGACATTCAGCGGATGTGTTTCAGGGCATGAGATTCAATGCAGTGGTTTCAGGGCATGATATTCAGTACAGGAGTTTCAGGGCCTGAGATTCAGGGAAGGAGATTCAGGGCATGAGATTCAGGGCAGGAGTTTCCGGGCATGAGATTCAGGCAGTTGTTTCAGGGCATGAAATTCAGGGGTGGAGATTCAGTGCAGGAGATTCAGGTCATGAGATAGGGGCCCGAGTTTCAGGTTAGGAGATTCAGAGAAGGTGTTTCAGGGCAGGAGTTTCAGGGCATGAGATTCAGGGAAGAAGAATCAGGGCATCAGATTCAGGACAGGGTTTCTGCACTGGAGATTCACGGCAGCAGATTCAGGGCATGAGATTCAGGGCAGGAGATTCAGGGCAGGAGATCCAGGCAGGAGTTTCAGGGCCTGAGATTCAGGGCATAAGATTCAGGGCAGGAGATTCAGGGCAGGAGATTCAGGGCAGGAGATTCAGGCAGGAGTTTCAGGGCCTGAGATTCAGGGCATAAGATTCAGGGCAGGAGATTCAGGTCATGAGATAGGGGGCAGGAGTTTCAGGGCATGAGATTCAGGGCAGGTGTTTGAGGGCATGAGATTCAATGCAGGATCTTCAGGGCATGAGATTCAGGGAAGGAGATTTAGGGCATGAGATTCAGGGCAGGAGTTTCTACACTGGAGTATCAGGGCATGAGATTCAGAGCAGGTGTTTCTGCACAGGAGTTTCAGGTCAGGAGATTTAGGGCAGGAGTTTCAATGCATGAAATTCAGGACAGGTGTTTCAGGGGATGAGATTCAGTTCAAGAGTTTCAGGTTAGGAGATTCAGGGCAGGAGTTTCCGGGCAGGAGATTCAGGGCATCAGATTCAGAACAGGGATTTCTGCACTGGAGATTCAGGGCAGCAGATTCAGGGCATGAGTTTCAGGGCAGGAGATTCAGGTCATGAGATTCTGGGCAGGAGTTTCAGGGCAGGAGATTCAGGGCAGGAGATTCAGGGCAGGAGTTTCAGGGCAGGAGTTTCTGCACAGGAGATTCAGGGCAGGAGTTTCAGGTCATGATATAGGGGGCAGGAGTTTCAGGGCATGAGATTCAGGGCAGGTGTTTGAGGGCATGAGATTCAATGCAGGATTTTCAGGGCATGAGATTCAGGGAAGGTGATTCAGGGCATGAGATTCAGGGCAGGAGTTTCTACACTGGAGTTTCAGGCCATGAGATTCAGAGCAGGAGTTTCTGCACAGGAGATTCAGGGCAGGAGTTTCAGGTCAGAAGATTCAGGGCAGGAGTTTCAGAGCATGAAATTCAGGACAGGTGTTTCAGGGGATGAGATTCAGGGCAGGAGATTCAGGGCAGGTGTTTCAGGGCATGAGATTCAGGGAAGGAGAATCAGGGCATCAGATTCAGGACAGGGGTTTCTGCACTGGAGATTCAGGGTAGCAGATTCAGGGCATCAGTTTCAGGCTTAGATAGCTACATGGAGCTTAGAAAAATAGAGGGCTATGCATTACGGACAGTTTCTAGGCAGCTTCAGGAGTAGGTTATATGGTCGACACAATATTGTGGGCTGAAAGGCCTATAATGTGCTGTAGATTTCTATGATTCTATCTTCTCTGTTCTCTTGCCAGGGCCATACCAAAGTCACGGAATTAAACAGCACAAAATTAGGCTTTTTGGTTCACTGACTGCAAAATGACCATCAAGCATATATTCCCATATTTCATTTTCCTCATTTCACATCACGTGATCACAGGGAGAATATGGAACCTCTGCATAAACAGCACCAGAAATCTGGCCTGAACCTGCTTCGCTGGTGCTGTGAGGCAGCAGCAATCCCTAAAAATGCAGCAAAATGTTTTTGGACTTTAGTAAAACCCTTGACAAGGCCCTGTATGGTAGCCTGCACCAGAAAGTGAGAATATGTGAGATCTAAGATAAGCTATTTAATTGGATAGAATATTGACAGGGTGATAGTGGTGAGGTTGGTTTCCAAGCTGAAGAACTGTATCCAGCAGTATTCTACAGGGATCAGTGCTGGGTCCTCATTGTTTGTCATGTACTGCAGGAATTTGAATAAGATTGTTTGTGGCACAATTAGCAAGTTTGTAGAAAACTCCAAAATTATTTGTACAGTGGAGAGTGAAGAAGGTTGTCTGCAAGACCATGAGAACTTATGATATAGGAGCAGAATTAGGCCATTTGGTCTATCGAGTCTGCTCTGCCACTTCATTATTGCCAATCCAATTTTCCTCTCAGCCCCATTCTCTTGCCTTCTCCGCATATCCCTTCATGCTCTGACCTATCAAGAATCTATCAACCTCTGCTTTAAATTTACAGTACATAAAGACTTGGCCTCCACTGCTGCCTGTGGCAAAGAATTCCACAGATTCACCAATCTCTGGCTGAAGAAATTCCCCCTCACCTCCGTTCTGAAAGGATATGAGGAGAAGATGGCAGTGCGATGCAGCGGGCGCGCACGCGCGGCCACTCCGAAATGATATTGTATTTGTTAGATAGGGGCCGTGCACAATCCTGATTTGATGGAGACAGATGTGCGAAGCACGGAGGAAATTCTGGAGAAACTTCTGAAATGCCTGCTTCGCTGCCGCTGCAGCAGCAGGTTTGCTGCACTGGAAGCTCATGGCAGGGAGAGTTTCTCCCTTCTACCATCTGCATGAGATGTTGGGACTTCCGAGAGACTTTGAGACTTTTTTTTACCGTGCCCATGGTCTGTTCTTATCAAATTATGGTATTGCTTTGCACTGTTGTAACTATATGTTATAATTATGTGGTTTTTGTCAGTTTTTTTTAGTCTTAGTTTGTCTTGTGTTTCTGGGATATCATTCTGGAGGAACATTGTATCATTTCTTTATGCATGCATTACTAAATGACAACAAAAGAGGACTGTGTGTCCTCATAATCTAATCTAATATCCCTGTAATCTGAGGCTGTGTCCTCTGGGTTTAGACTCTCCCATGATAGGAAACATCCTCTCCACATCCAGTCTATCAAGGCATTTCACTATTGGATAGGTTTCAATGAGATCATTCCTCATTCTTCTGAAGTCTTGTGAATACAGTCCCAGAGCCATCAAATGCTCTCCATATGACAAGCCATTCAATCCTGAAATCATTTTTGTGAACCTCCTTTAAACCCTTTTCAGTTTCAGCACATCCTTTCTAAGACAAGGGGCCCAAAACTGCTCACAATACTGCAAGTGAGACCTCACCAGTACTTTATTAAGTCTCAACATTACATCCTTTCTTTCATAGTCTAGTCCTATTCAGAAGAATGCTAAAGTGGCATTTTCCCTCCTCACCACAGACTGAATCTTCAAATTAACCTCAAGGGAATCCTGCACAAGGACTCCCAAGTCCCTTTGCACCTTTCTTTTTTTGTATTTTCTCTCCATTTATAAAATAGTCATCCCTTTCATTTCTTTTTCCAAAGTGCATGACCATACACTTCCTGACACTATATTCTATTTGCCATTCCTTTGCACATTCTCCTAATCTGTCTGTCCTTCTGTAGCCTACTTCCTCAAAACTACTTGCCCCTCCAGCTATCTTCATATCACCTGCAACCTTCCCTTGCAGAGAGCCCAATGATCCAAAAATCTTATGCCCTCCCTCCTATGCCAACTCCTTAGCCACATATTAAACCACATAATCTTCCTAGTTCTAGCCTCACTAGCATGTGGCATGGGTAGCAATCGTGGGATCACAACCATGGAGGTCCTGCCCTTTAACTTAGCACCTAACTTCCTGAATTCCCTCTACAGAACCTGGTCACTGTCTTACCCATGTCATTGGTACCTACACGGATCATGACTTCTAGCTGTTCACCCTCTTAAGTGGGAATGGTGATGATCGATCTGAGATATCCCGGATACTGGCATCCGGGAAGCAACATACCATCCTGGAATCTCATTCTTGCCCACAGAACCTCCTGTCCATTCCCCTAACTAAAGGATCCCCTGTCACCACAGTTTCCCTCGTCCCCCACTTCCCTTCTGAGTCTCAGAGACAGAGTCAGCGCCAGAGACCCGATCACTGTGACTCTCCTCTGTTAGGTCATCCCCACCGACAGTATCCAAAGCAATATGCCTGTTGTTGAAGGGGATAGCCACGGGGATACTCTGAACTGGCTCCTTAACTTTTCTCTTTCTGATTGTCACCCTGTTTCCTGTATCCTGCACCTTGGGTGTAACTACCTCTTTTATGTCCTATCTATCACCTCTTTCAGTTTCCCAAATGATCCAGAGTTCATCCAGTTCCAGCTCCAACTTAACACGGATTGTTAAAAGCTACAGCTGGATGCACTTCTTGTAGTCATATGGTCAAGGACACTGGAGGTCTCCCTGCCTTCCCACATTCAACAAGAGGATCATTTTATCATCCTGTCTGTCATCTCTACTGTTTCTAGCCTCAAGATCATCACTCTGACTATGTCCACTCAGGTGATGGTCACTGCACTTTCAACTGCCTTCCTTTAATTTGCTCTTACTAATCAATCCCAATTGCTGACCAGTTGCTGGTCAAAGCTCCATTATGCTACTGCGACCTTTATCCTCAGGCAATGGACCTGATTGAGGTCCCCTCCTCTCCAAACTTCTGATGTTCAATCCTCCAGTAGGCTCAACCATGAGCTGCTCTAAAAAACTATGTCATCTAATGTTACAAAATGAGGTTTATTCACTGAGAAATTGGGCAAAGGAATGGCAGATGAGGCTTAAACCTGAAAAGTGCAAAATGAAGCATTGTGTATGTCTGTCCTTCCAGGGTAGGACTGAGGAATGTTGTAGGATATAGAGACCTTGGGGTATGAGTACTATGTAATTGAAATTGAAATTTCAAATTCTCTGAAAGTGAAAACTCAGATAGACAAGATGGTGAAGAGGGCATGTGTCATGCTTACCTTCATCAGCTGAGGTATTATAAGAGTTAAGATATCATGTAACAGTTGCACAAAACATTGGAGTGGCTGCATTAATAGTATTAAAACATAAAAAGGGAACAACACAGCAACGGTCCCAATCTAATTAAGTAATTAAATCAATCCCTCTACTATACATTATCCATATCTTTCCATTCTCTTTACAATCAACTGCCCATTTGAGAGCTTCTTAAATGTTCCTACAAATGTTTGTATTATATTTGCTTTCACCATCACCACACAGATTGTTCCCACTGACAGAATTGCACACATGCTTGCCTCTAATGCAGTGACCTCTATGTCCAGCCGCTAGACACAGCCAATGAAAACAGGCTGACAGCATTGACAGCAGCTGGTGACAGTCCTCAGGATCCATGTAGCAATGGCCAGGATAAAGCTGGCAGCACAGGTCCACTGGGAGGTCGTTTTCTGAGTGGCTTCTTGAAGTCATTCTACAGTTGCCCTCTTCAAGCCCACTCAGACTTACCTTCCCATCCCACCCACACCCCTCTCAGAAGACTATAGACCAAGCCTATCCAGCAGTCCAACATCCTGGTCCACAAAGTGCTGCTTCCCATAACTCTGGTAACAAGATCGCCATGGAGAGATCCTCGCCTGCTCTTTCACTCCTCTGGACTAATGAAAGCAATCTTCATCCTCTTCCACATAAGTAGAGGGGAACCAACCGATCTACAGGCAAGCAAACAGCTGTTAGAATATCTGGGAACAAGACTAAAGGTCACACAGGAAACTCCAATACAGTCAGGCAGCAAGAAAAAAGGAGAGAACTGCACTGGCAATGGACGATCACTGATCGTTGACCTCCTCACATGTTAGCCTGGTCCAATTGTGTTCATTCACCTGTCACCAGAGTCAGCCACCCAACCTGCCCAGTTGTCTCAGTCATGCAATCGCCTACAGTCAGACTCCCTACATTCACATGGAGCCAGGATCAGTCCATTCAACTGCTTGTTCAGGATGCATACAGTTGAACTCATCCTCCTGTTCACACAGTCACCTACAGTCATTCTTGCCCTGCTGTTCGTAACCAACGAAAGTTGGACTCACCTTCCCATTCACACAGTCATCTGCAGTCAGACTGGACCTCCCATTCACACAGTCACTTACAGTCAGAGTCACCCTCCCATTCACATCACCTAGTCAGACTTGTCCTCCCATTCACACAGTCACCTCTAGGCAGACACCCTCCCATTCACATAGTCTCCTAGAGTCAGATCCCCTCCCACTCACCCAGTCACTAAGATACACCCTCCCATTCAGTCACCTACAGTCGGACTCATCCTCCCATTGACACAGACACCTATAGTTGAACTCACCATCCTGTTCAGTTACCTACAGTCAGACTTACCCTCCCATTCACTGAACCACGCCACCATCCATTGGGTCCTGTCTTGCTGTGAATCGTCACCACGTCTCCTTCCTGCAGGGTCAACTCTCTCATATCGCGGGCGGAGAAATCGTACTGGGCCACAGCCACACCGACCACTTTCGGCCTCGGGACTGTGAACCAGAGCAGAGGTGCATCAGAGGTTGGCAGGAAACGAATGTGCTGAAGAGCCGGCTTCTATTTGGTACATCTCTCTGACCTCATCCAAGCCTCCTATAACCCTATCCAGCCCCTATATCCTCCTCTAACTCTGGAAAGGCCTTACACCCTCCCTGTCTCCAACATCTTCTGCCTGTACCTCTCTTTGTGATGCCCACCACACACAACACTGCTCCCAGTCTGTGTAAAACCAGAGATTGCCTCCAGTGATAATCTATCCCAGGGGTGTCAAACTCATTTTAGATTGGGCAACATGCGACCTCATGTGGGCCGGATCAGTTGTGCACGCGCGTGTACTTCCACAGCTTTTGTTGCCTTCATTTTTTCAACCTGCTCTCATGTGTCTCAATCTCTGCTATAACTACAAAGTGTTTCACTTTACAAATTTTGTTTCTTATGAAGACGATTGCCTAGCAAGCATTATTTTTATGATTGGTATTAATTTACAGTCGTAGGCTACAAGAAAGTTGTGAGGAGAGAGAGAAAAATGATGCTATTTTGGTTAAGACTGTTCTGGGAGCCACACCCTTTCTATCAACAAACCATTTGAAATCGAACATTAGCAGACACAAATGTAGACCTAACAAAACAAATTGTAAATGTAGGCTACACAACTATACTTAATTTTTATTAGCCTGCTACCAGCAATCAAACTCAGATAATGAAGACAGTTAGCCTCTAATTTGTATTGAAGTGATCACATTTACAATAATAGAATAGTCAGAAAGTGAATGAGTAACAATATTATGACACTCAATATTTCATAATGCATTTTGCTTACATGTCACAGTGCATTGAACAGTGTCACTCATTTTTCACTTGCTGCTTCCAGACACCTGACATCTCTTGGCTTTAACCAGCCTGTCAACATCAGGGACCAGTTTCTGGGCAGTTGTGATTTTCATAATGTCATTTAGATGTCTGTGTGTCAGCTGCGAGTGCAGTTTGGATTTGTTAATGTTCATTATGGAGAACGCCTGCTCACAGAGATATGTTGTCCTGAACATGCAAAGGATCTTTGAGGCAAGGTCTGTCATCTTGGGGTACATCGGTCCCAGGTATTGATAGAATGAGTCCAGACCCACAGTCTCAAATTTATATTTCAAAGCCAAGTTACACTGAATTTCAATTAGTTCCATTTGGAGTTCTTCTGACACATCTGATGCTGCGTTGATGGCAAACAGCGAGCCAAATAGTGAGAATTCCTTCTCTAGCTGAGTGAAGACTTGGAAACGATTCTGAAACTCACTTTTCAGCCGTGATATTTTGTCCTTGTACCTGTCCATGTTGTCATTATTCCCATGAGTGACACGCACAGACTGCAAAGAGGGGAAATGAGCTGGGTTGCTCCGGGATAGTTGTATCTCCCACAGACCTAATTTAATTTGAAAGGCGCAAATGCTGTCGTAGTATTCCGTATCAAGTTTGTTGCGGCCTTGCATGTTAACATTAAGCACATTTAAGTGCTCTGTTATATCCACCAAAAATGCAAGATCATGAAGCCAGTCTGGGTCATCCAACTCTGCCACTGGCTTCCCTTCCTCGTTCATGAATAGTCCAATTTCCGCACATAGAAACATAAAAACATAGAAAATAGGTGCAGGAGTAGGCCATTCGGCCCTTCAAACCTGCACCACCATTCAGTATGATCATGGCTGATCATCCAACTCAGAACACTGTACCAGCATTCCCTCCATACACCCTGATCCCTTTAGCCACAAAGGCCATATCTAACTTCCTCTTAAATATAGCCAATGAACTGGCTTTAACTGTTTCCTGTGGCAGAGAATTCCAAAGATTCACCACTCTCTGTGTGAAGAAGTCTTTCCTAATCTCGGTCCTAAAAGGCTTCCCCTTTATCCTCAAACTGTGACCCCTCGTTCTGGACCCCATGTAATTGGAAAAAACGTTTGAGCACAACCCCTCTGCTCAACCAGCGGACTTCAGTGTGGTAGGGTAGGCCGTGTCCAATATTACTTTCAGACAAAAGAGTGTCAAATTGCCGATGGTTGAGTCCCTTGGCTCTAATAAAATTAACCGTTTTGATCACTACATCCATGACATTGTCCATTTTCAGGCTCCTGCTACATAACGCCTCTTGGTGTATAATACAATGAAAATTCCAGAATTCCTGCTCTGGATTCTCTGTTTGAACTTTCTCTCTGAGTTTCGCAACAAGACCTGCTTTTTTCCAGACCACGGATGGTGTGCCATCTGTTGCCAGGCTGACAGCGTGACTCCAGTCAACCCCCAGTCTGTCCAAGGCCTCGATGAGGCAGGAGAAAACGTGGTTCGCCGTTGCAGTGTTTCTCATGGGCACCATCTCCACAAACTCCTCGATGACAGTCAAAGATGCATTAACACCACGAATAAATATTCCCAATTTAGCTACATCAGTCACGTCGGTGCTCTCATCAATTGCAATAGAGAAGGCAATAAATGACTTCACTTTGTCTTTTAGTTGACTGTTCAAATCTCCTGCAAGATCCCTGATTCTCTCTGCCACAGTATTTCTTGACAAGCTGATGTTACCAAAAGCCTGACTCTTCTCAGGGCACACCAGCTCAGCCAACATCAGCATGCATGCTTTGATGAATTCCCCCTCTGAGTATGGCTTTGACGCAGCAGCTATTTTGTTGGCAATAATATAGCTGGCCTTGACAGCTCCATCATGAGTCTCTCGAATTTTGGTGAACAATGATTGCTGTTTTTTCAGAGCTGCTTCAAGCTCGTTTACCTTTTGCGTTCTGAGTCGTCCTGTGTACTTGTCATATTTTTCTCCGTGTGACGTCTCATAGTGTCATTTGATATTTACACTTTTGCCACAGCCACTTGTTGCGAGCATATCAGACACACAGGTTTGCCGTTCACCTCACAGAAGAAAAAATGATCTTTCCAATTATCGTTGAATATCCGACCTTCGATGTCAACTTTTCTTTTCTTGGAAATATTTTGAACCACAGCAGCAAACAGTCTCAGCCTTGCTACAGGTGTTACTTACCTAAGTACTCTGTCAGAGTACCCTGTGTCTGACAACGTAAGTGGGGCCCTAGTGGTCTTCAGTGCAGGGTGGTAGGCGTTTATGCACAGCGGGTGGTTAACTGCCGCCTATTGTTGTCTAAGTGCTGCCGGCGCATCTGGTGGCACAGACAGTGGTGGGGGAGAGAGCAGCTGCCGTACAGATACTTAATAAATGGTCATGAATATACTTTTTTTTTCCCCCAAATAATCCCGCGGGCCGGATTGGACCACTTTGCGGGCTGGTAGTTTGACAGCCCTGATCTATCCTATAGTAAGTGAGGTGATCAGAACTATAGAGAATACTGGCTGAGGGGGGTGTCTAGCAGCCTGCAGAAGTATAACAGATTATGGTTTGGATACCCCGTGGATCAGATTTGACTGAGGAGGCAGATGGTCCATAAGTGGGCAGGCAGAGAGGTGGTACTCACATGATTTTGCTGCCTGGGCAGCTCTGTAACCAGTGAGACACTCTGGTATCTTATATGGAATCTGCAAGGTAGTATCCAGACATCGAAAACCTTCCTTCAGGGAATGGTAGCCATAATAATCCACGAGGTCCTGGACCAGAAAGTGAGAATCAATGTGAGTGACCAGCGGCAGATTACTCCCTCTCAGGAGGGAACAGCAACAGATCTCAGTGTCCCACTGCTCACACAATCACTTTTGCCCATTTAAGCTCTCTCATTTGCTTTTCTGCTGGCTTTGACATCCCTTGTCAGCCACGGTTCCTTTACCTTAAGCTTCCTCATCAAATATAATTCATTGCACAAAATCTAATCCATAATCACTTTTCCCATTGTGGGCTCAACCCACTATCTGCTCTCATACGCATTCTACAAATTCCTTATCTTGGGATCCAGCACCAACCTGATTTTCCCAATCTACTGCATATTGAACTCCCCCATGTCTATTGTAACATTGCTGATTTTATGTGTGTTTTCTATATCCTGTTTAATTTGTACCTGACAACTTGGTTACTGATTGGAGCCTATATATAATTCCCATCAGGGTATTTTTCCCCTTGCAGTTTGTTAACTCTACCCACAAGTTTTCTATATCTTCCGATCCAACATCATCTCTTTCTAAGGATTTGATTTCATATTGTACCAGCAGAGCCATGCACCCCATCTGCCTACCTATCTGTTCTTTCAATACAATGTTTATCCTTGGATGTTAAGCTCCCAACCATGATCTTCTTTCAGACACAACTCTACATGATCATCTACCCTATCTGTATACTGGGTCCATTCACATATAATGCCTACAGTCCAGTATTCATCACTCTTTTGATGTTGTCCCATGTTACAATTCAACTCATCACCACTGACTATAATTTTGTGCTCTCATCTGCCTGTCCTTCCTCATACATAACAAAACATAATGGCTCCGTCTGTAGTAGACACCGGATGCGCCTAGTTTCTCCGGGGTGTAGGCCTGGGTGATGAATATGGAGATCCTGGGCTACCCAGACATTAAGATCCCCCTCTCGGCCTCGCGGATGTGGTCCAAAGGAATGCGAAGCAGTACATACTGCATCTATTTGTATAGAACTTTGACCAGTGGCCAATCCAGACATCAGAAGTTTGGAGAGGAGGGAACTTCAATCAGATTCACTGCACAAGGATAAAAGGCAAGAGCAGTTCACAGCAGCCTAATAGAGCTTTGACCAGCAGCCAATCAGCGTTCGGGATTGATTAGTAAGAGCAAATTAAAGGAAGGCCAGGGCAAACGCAGTGGGTATCATCGTAGTGGCCAGCATCTGAGTGGACATAGTCAGAATGGTGATCTTAAGGCTTCAGCTCATCTAGGCTTCTTCAAAGAAAGGCTTTCATAAAAAGCAAAGGAAAGGAAAGCTCAAGTTTTTTTTCCTTCTCTTCTTTATATCTGCTAGGCTAGGACAGTAGAGTCAGGCAGAATAGAGCAATGCTACTCTTGCGGGATGTGGGAAGGCAGGGAAACATCCAATATGCCTGACCACTGCAACTGTGAGAAGTGCATCCAGCTGCAGCTTCTAACAAACCACGTTTAGGAGTTGGAGCTGAAAGTGGATGAACTCTGGATCATTCAGGGGACTGAAGAGGTGATAGATAGGACATATAGAGAGGTAGTTACATCCAAGGTGCAGGACACAGGAAACTGGTTGAAAGTCGGAAAAGGGTTAAAAAACCAGTGCAGATTACCACTGTGGCCAATCCTCTCAACAACCGGTATATCACTTCGGACGTTGCCTAGGGTGGTGGGGAGGGGTACGTGGCAATGACCTAACAGAGGAAAATCAGTGGTTGGGTCTCTGACACTAAGAATGCCTCTGTGATTCAGAAGGGAAAGGGGAAGAAGAGGCACGCTCTGTTGATAGGGATATTTGTTAGTTAGAGAAAGGGATAGGAGGTTCTGTGGTCAAGAACGAGATTCCTGAATGCTATGTTGCTTCCTGGGTGCCAGGGTCCGGGATATCTTGGATCGAGTCCTCAGTATTTTTAATTGGGACGCTGAATAGTTGTGGTCTGTGTAGATACCAATGACATGTGCAGGACGAGTGATGAGGTTCTGCATTGGGAATTAAATACTCAAATGGCAAAAGAGTGCAAATGTGGCTTATAAGAGATGTAAAAGCTTATGTAAAAGCAAAAGAGAGGGCATACAACAAAGCAAAATTAGTGGGAACACAGAGGATTGGGAACCTGAAGAGAGCTACTAAAAAATCATTAGGAGGTAAAAGATGAAATATGAAAGCAAGCTAGCAAACAATATCAAAGTGGATAGTAAAAGCTTTTTCAAATATGTAAAAAATAAAAGAGAGATGAGAGTGGATTTAGGACCACTCAAAAATGAGACCAGAAAAATAATAACAGGGGACAAGGAGATGGCAGATGAACTAATGAGTATTTTGCATAAATCTTCACTGTCAAAAACAGTGTGCCAGATTTTGAAGGATGCGAGGGAAGAGAAGTAAATGTAGTAACTACTACAAGGGAGAAGGTGTTTTAAAAGCTGAAAGACCTAAGGGAACATAAGTCACCCGGACCAGATGATGAACTGTACCAACACACATCAAAGTTGCTGGTGAACGCAGCAGGCCAGGCAGCATCTCTAGGAAGAGGTACAGTCGATGTTTCAGGCTGAGACCCTTCGTCAGGACTAACTGAAGGAAGAGCTAGTAAGAGATTTGAAAGTGGGAGGGGGAGGGGGAGATCCAAAATGATAGGAGAAGACAGGAGGGGGAGGGATGGAGCCAAGAGCTGGACAGATGATTGGCAAAAGGGATATGAGGGGATCATGGGACAGGAGGCCCAGGGAGAAGGAAAAGGGGGAGGGGGGGGAAAACCCAGAGGATAGGCAAAGAGTATAGTCAGAGGGACAGAGAGAGAGAAAAAGGAGAGTGAGAGAAAGAATGTGTGTATATAAATAAATAACAGATGGGATACGAGGGGGAGGTGGGACATTAGCTGAAGTTAGAGAAGTCAGTGTTCATGCCATCAGGTTGGAGGCTACCCAGACGGAATATAAGGTGTTGTTCCTCCAACCTGAGTGTGGCTTCATCTTTACAGTACAGGAGGCCGTGGATAGACATGTCAGAATGGGAATGGGATGTGGAATTAAAATGTGTGGCCATTGGGAGATCCTGCTTTCTCTGGCAGACAGAGCGTAGGTGTTCAGCAAAACGGTCTTCCAGTCTGCGTCGGGTCTCGCCAATACATAGAAGGTCACATCGGGAGCACCAGACGCAGTATATCACCCCAGCCGACTCACAGATGAAGTGTCGCCTCACCTGGAAGGACTGTCTGGGGCCCTGAATGGTGGTAAGGGACGAAGTGTAAGGGCATGTGTAGCACTTGTTCCGCTTACAAGGATAAGTGCCAGGAGAGAGATCAGTGAGGAGGGATGGGGGGGACGAATGGACAAGGGAGTCGCGTAGGGAGAGATCCCTGCGGAAAGTGGGGGTGGGGGAGGTAAAGATGTGCTTAGTGGTGGGGTCCCATTGGAGGTGGCGGAAGTTACGGAGAATACTATGTTGGACCCGGAGGCTGGTTGGGGTGGTAGGTGAGGACCAGGGGAACCTTATTCCTAGTGGGGTGGCGGGAGGATGGAGTGAGAGCAGATGTACCATAGCGTTCTATTAGAGGTAGTGGTACAGATTGTGGAGGCATTAGTAATGATCTTTCAAAATTTATTAGAGGCATAGTGCCAGAAGATTGGAAAACTGCAAATGTGACTCCACTCTTTAAGAAATGAGGAAAGCAGCAGAAAGGAAATCTTGCCTGACGAACCTGTTGGAATTCTTTGAGGAGATTACAAGTAGGATAGATAAAGGGATGTTGTATATTTGGACTTTCAGAAAGCCTTTGACAAGAGGCTACTTACCATGTTAAGAACCCATGGTATTACAGGAAAGTTAAAGCATTGGCTGATTGGGAGGAGGCAACGAGTCGGAAGAAAACGATCCTTGTCTGGTTGGCTGCCAGTGACTAGTGCTGTTCCACAGCGGTCGGTGTTGGGACCACTTCTTTTTATGCTGTATATCAATGATTTAGATGATGGAATAGATGGTTTTGATACCAAGTTTGCAGATAATACAAAGATCCCGACAGGTAGTGTTGAGGGAACAGGTAGGCTGCAGATGGACTTGGACAGATCAGGAGACTGGGCAAAAGATTGGCAAATGAAGTGCAATGTTAGAAAATGCACTTAGGCAGTAGAAATAAATGTGCAGACTATTTTCTAAATGGGGAGAAAATCCAAAAATCTGAGGTGCAAAGGGAAATAGGAGTCCTTGTGCAGAACACCCTAAAGGTTAACTTGTAGGTAGCGTCGGTGGTGAGGAAGGCAAATGGAATGTTGGCACTCACTTCACGAGATCTAGAATACAAAAGGAGGTGATGTGATGCTGAAGCTTTAGAAGGCACTAGTGAGGCCTCAGCTTGAGTATTGTGAACAGTTTTGGGCTCCTCATCTAAAAAGAGATGTGCTATCATTGGAGAGGGTTCAGAGGAGGTTCACAAGGATGATTCTGGGGATGAAAGGGGTATATGAGGAACTTTTGATAGTGCTGGGTCTGTAGTCGCTGGAAATTAGAAGGATGAGAGGTGATCTCATTGAATCCTTTCGAATGCTAAAAAGGCCTAGAAAGGGTAGCTGTGGAAAGGATGTTTCCTGTGCTGGGGGAGTCTAGGACAACAGGGGACAACCTCAGGATAGAGGGGCATCCATTTAAAACAGAGATGCGGAGAAATTTCTTTAGCCAGAGGGTGGTGCATTTGTGGAATTTATTACCACAGGCAGCTACGGAGGCCAGGCTATTCGGGGTATTTAAGGCAGAACTTGATGGGTTCTTGATTGGACATGGCATCAAAGGTTATGGGGAAAAGGCTGGGGAGGGGGGCTGAGGATGGGTAAAAAGGATCAGCCATGATTCAATGGCAGAGCAGACACAATGGACCATATAGCCTAATTCTGTTCCTATGTCTCATGGTCTTAGTGAGTTAGGGCTAAGATAAAGGGCAGGACATTCAGGATTGTGATCTCAGGATTGCTACCTGTGTCACGTGCAAGTGAGGCTAGAACTAAGAAGACTATACAGCTTAATATGTGGCTAAGTAGTTGGTGTAAGAGTTAGGGCATAAGATTTTTGGATCATTGGGGTCACTTCAAGGGAAGATGGGACATGTACAGAAGGGACAGTTTGCACCTGAACTGGAAGGGGACTAATATCATAGCAGTAAGGTTTGTTTATGCATGATAGTGGGGTTTAAAGTAGAGTTGCAGGGAGGGGGATGGAAACCAGAGTGGCAGAACAGTTAGTGGAGAGGTTGTGGAGGCTGATGTTGGTAAGACCTCCGACAAAGTTAGGAATCAGAAGGTTGAGCATAATTCGACAAAATTGAAAAGAATGAATACAGGACTGAAGGTGTTGTATCTGAATGCGTGAAGTATATGGAATATGGTAGATGAACTTGCAGCACAGGTGCAGATTGGCAGGTATGATGTTGTTGGCATCACTGAATCATGGTTGAAAAACTATAGCTGGAAGCTTAATGTCCAAGGATATGCATTGTATTGAAAGGATAGGCAGGAAGACAGAAGGTGTGGCGTTGTTCTTTTGACAAGTAAAATATATCAAATGATTAGAAAGAGGTGACATAGGGTCGGAAGGTGTTGAATCATTGTGGCTAGAGCTAAGGAACAAAGGTAAAAAGACCCTAAGTTGTATTGGGAATTGTATACAGAACCCCCAAACAGTAGTAAGGATGTATCCTACAAATTACAATGGGAGATAGATAATGCATGCCAAGAGGACAATGTTACAATAGTCATGGGGGCATCAATATTCAGGTTATTTAGGAAAATCAGGTTGGTGCTGGATAAAAGGAGAGGGAGTTTCTAGATTGCCTACGAAATGGCTTTTTAGAGCAGCTCATGGTTGAGCCCACTGGAGGATCAGCTGTTCTGGATTGGTTGTTATGCAATGAACCAGAATTGATTAGAAAGCTTAAGGTAAAAGAACCAATTGGGGAAAGTGACCATAATATGATTGAATTTCCCCCTGAAATTTGAGAAGGGGAAGCTAAAGTCAGTGTGTATCAATATTACAGTGGAGTAAAGGGAATTACAGAGGCATGAGACAGAAGTCAGCCAGAGATGACTGGAAAAGAATACTGACAGGGATGACAGAAAAGCACCAATGGCTGGAAATTGTGGAAGTAATTCGGAAGGCACAGGATATATACATCCCAAAGAGGAAGAAGTATCCTAAAGGACAGATGGCACAACTGTGGCTAACAAGAGAAGTGAAAGCCAACATAAAAGGTAAAGAGAGGGCATATAATATTACAGGGAAGTTAGAGGATTGGGAAACTTTTAAAAAGCAGCAAAAGGCAACTAGAAAAAGTCATTAAGAAGGTAAAGATGGAATACAAAAGTAAGCTAGCCAGTAATATTAAAGAGGATACCAAAAGTTTCTACAGATACATGAAGTGTAAAAGAAGGGCAAGGATGGAAAATAATGTGGGAGAGGTAATAGAGGACAATGAAATGGCAGATGGGCTGAATAAATATTTTGCATCAGTCTACACTGTGGATGACATTAGCAGTAAAGTGGAAGTTCCAGATGTCAGGGAGCATGAAGTGGGTGAAGTTACCATAACCAGAGAGAAGGTGATTGGGAAACTGAAAAGTCTGAAGGTAGATAAATCACCAGGACCAGATCGTATAACTGCCAGAGTTCTGAAGGAGATGGCCGAAGAGATTGTGGAGGAATTAGCAATGATCTTTCTCAAGCATCACTAGATTAGGAATGGAAAACTGGAAAATTGCAAATATCTCTCTACTCTTCCAGAAGGGAGAGAGGCAGAAGAAAAGAACATGAATAATTTTTTTGAGGATGTGAATAAACACGTTGGTGAAGATAGAGCAGTAGATGTAGTGTATATGGATTTCAGCAAGGCATTTGATAAGGTACCCCATGCAAGGCTTATTGAGAAAGTAAGGGGATCCAAAAGGACATTGCTTTGTGGATCCAGAACTGGTTTGCCCACAGAAAGCAAAGAGTGGTTGTAGACGGGTCATATTCTGCATGGAGTTAAGTGACCAGTGGTGTGTCTCAGGAATCTGTTCTGGGACCCCTTCTCTTTGTGATTTTTATAAATGACATGGATGAGGAAGTGGAGGGATGGGTTAGTAAATTTGTTGTTGACACAAAGGTTGGGGGTTCTGTGGAGAGTGTGGAGGGCTGTCAAAGGTTACAGTGGGACATCGATAGGATGCAAAACTGGGCTGAGAAGTGGCAGATGGAGTTCAACCCAGGTAAGTGTGAAGTGGTTCATTTAGGTAGGTCAAATATGATGGCAGAATATAGCATTGGCAGTGTGGAGGATCAGAGGGATATTGGGATCCGAGTCCATAGGACACTCAAAGCTGCTGTGCAGGTTGACTGTGTAGTTAAGAAGGCATACGGTGCATTGGCCTTCATCAACTGTGGGATTGAGTTCAAGAGCCGAGAGGTAATGTTACAGCTATTTTGGACTCTGGTCAGACCCCACTTGGAGTACTGTGCTCAGATCTGGTCACCTCACTACAGGAAGGATGAGGAAACTATAGAAAGGGTGCAGAGGAGATTTACAAGGATATTGCCTGGTTTGGGGAGCATGCCTTATGAGAATAGGTTGAGTGAACTTGGCCTTTTCTCCTTGGAGCGACGGAGGATGAGAGGTGACCTGATAGAGGTGTATAAAATGATGAGAGGTATTGATTGTGTGGATAGTCAGAGGCTTTGTATCAGGGCTAAAATGCCTATCATGAGAAGGCACAGTTTTAAGGTGCTTGGAAATACGTTTGTAGGTGCAGAGAGTGCTGAGTGGAATGGGGTGCCAGTGACGGTGGTGGAGGCGGATACGACAGTGTCTTTTAAGAGACTCCTGGACAGCATATGGAGCTTAGAAAAATAGAGGATTATGGGTAAGCCTAAGTAATTTCTAAAGTAAGTACATGTTCGGCACAGCATTGTGGGCTGAAGGCCCTGTATTGTGCTGTAGTTTTTCTATGTTTCTAAAGGAAACTATAGACCAGTTAGTTTGACCTCAGTGACTGGGAAGATATTGGAGTCAATTATTAAGGAAAAGCTCCCGGTGTGTTTGGACTCATGATAAAATAGGCTGTAGTCAGCATGGATTGCTCAGGGGAAGATCTTGCTTGACAAATCTGTTGGAGACAATGGAGAATCATTTGGGAATGGGAATAAAGGGAGCTCTTTCTGGCTGGCTGGTGATGAATAGTGGTGTTCCACCAGGGTCTGTGTTAAGACCGATTCTCTTTATGTTATATGTCAATGAATTGGATGATGGAATTGATGGCTTTGTTGCAAAGTTTGCAGATGATATGAATATAGATGGAGAAGCAGGTAGGCTTGAGGAAGTAGAGAATCTTCAGAAGGACTTACACAGATTGGGAGAATGGGCGAAGAGAAGGCAGATAGAATACAGTGTTGGGAAGTGTATGGTCATGCACTTTGTAGAAGTAACAAAAGGGTTGGCTATTTTCTAAATGGAAAGAAAGTAAAAAAAAAAAGAGATGCAAAGGGACTTGGGAGTCCTTGTGCAGGATTTCCTTAGATTAATTTGCGGTTTGAGTCTGTGGCAAGGAAGGCAAATGCAAAATTAGCACTCATTTCAAGAGGACAAGAAAATAAAACCAAGGATGTAATGTGGAAACTTCATAAAGCACTGGTGAGGTCTCACTTGGAGTATTGTGAGCAGGTTTGGGCCCCTTATATAGGAAAGAACATGCTGAAACTGGAGAGGGTTCAAGGAGGTCCATGAGAATGATTCCAGGATTGAATGGCTTGTCATATGAAGAGCATTTTATGGCTCTGGACCTGTATTCACTAGAATTCAGATGAATGAGGGATGACCTTATTAAAACTTATTGAAAGGTGAAAGGCCTTGATAGAATGGATGTGGAGAGGATGTTTCCTATCATGGGAAACTCTAAGACCAGGGGACGCAGTCTCAGAATAGAGGGTGTCCTTTTAGAACAGAGATGAGGAGGAATGTTTTTAGCCAGAGAGTGGTGAATCTGTGGAATTCTTTGTCACAGGCAGCTGTGGGGCCAAGTCTTTATGTATATTCAAGGCAGAAGTTTGATCGAGGAATAACTGTGCAGGTGTGTGGACGTCAGCGAGTTAGACGGACGGGAAGAGTATAAAAGGTGATAATTTTTTTCTTTGTCAGTTTGATCGAGGAATGACTGTGGAGGCGCGTGGACGTTAGCGAGTTAGACTGGCGGGAAGAGTTTTTTTTAAAAAGTCCACTTTGTAAAGCGGGGCATCCGAGGAGTGGGTGACAGAGTAGAGGTAGACAGAGTAGGAGGGCTTTGGCTCAACGGGGCTTCAGTGATAATGGGTCAAGGCGAGGTAGGTTATCTGTGAAGAATAGATACAGGAAGTATGTCTGTGAGGTGGGTATTCTGCACTGGGTGTCAGATGTGGGATGTCTGGGAGACTCCCAGCCTCCCAGAAGGCCACATTTGCACCAAGTGCGTTGAGCTGCAGCTCCTTAGAGACCGTGTTAGGGAACTGGAGCTGCAGCTCCATGACCTTCGTCTGGTCAGGGAAAGTGAGGAGGTGATAGAGAGGAACAATAGGCAAGTAGTCACACCGGGGCCTCAGGAGACATAAGTGGGTAGCAGTCTGGAGAGGGAAGGACAAGAGTCAGATACTAGACAGCACCCCTGTGGTTGTCCCCCTTAACAATAAGTACTCCTGTTTGAGTACTGTTGGGGGGGACAGCCTACCTAGAGGAAGCAGCAGTGGCCACACCTCTGGCACAGAGTCCAGCCCCGTGGCTCAGAAGGGTAGGGAAAGGAAGAAGACAGCAGTGATAGGGGACTCTATAGTTAGGGGGTCAGACAGGTGATTCTGTGGACGCAGGAAAGAAACACAGATGGTTGTTTGTCACCCGGGTGCCAGGATCTGGGATGTTTAGACAATAGACAATAGGTGCAGGAGTAGGCCATTCACTATCACTCATCCACTATCAGTATCCAGTTCCTGCCTTATCCCCATAACTTTTGATTCCACTATCTTTAAGAGCTCTATCCATCTCTTTTTTGAAAGCATCCAGAGACTTGGCCTCCACAGCCTTCTGGGGCAGAGCATTCCATATATCCACCACTCTGATCGTGTCCACGATATCATGAAGTGGGAAGGTGAACAGCCAGTGTTTGTGGTACATATTGAACCAACGACATAGGTAGGAAACAGGAGGAGGTCCTGAAAGCAGACTACAGGGAGTTAGGAAGGAAGCTGAGAAGCAGAACCAAAAAGGTAGTCATCTCGGGATTACTGTATGTGCTAGGTGACAGTGAGTATAGGAATAGAATGAGGTGGAGGATAAATGCGTGGCTGAGGGATTGGAGCAGGGGGCACGCATTCAGATTTCTGGACCATTGGGACATCTTTTGGGTGAGGTGTGACCTGTACAAAAAGGACAGGTTGCACTTGAATCTGAGGGGGACCAATATCCTGGCAGGGAGGTTTGCTAAGTCTATTAGGGAGAGTTTAAACTAGAATTGCTGGGGGGTCGGAACTGAACTGAAGTGACAGAGGAAGGGGCTGTTGGCTCACAAATGGAGACAGTGCGAAGGGGAGGATAGGCAGGTGATAGAGAAGGGATGCACTCAGACAGATGGTTTGAGATGTGTCTATTTTAATGCAAGAAGCATAATAAACAAAGTGGATGAGCTTAGAGCGTGGATTAGTACTTGTAGCTATGATGTTGTGGCGTTTACAGAGACCTGGATGGCTCTGGGGCAGGAACAGTTACTTAGAGTGCCAGGCTTTAGATGTTTCAGAAGGGTCAAGGAGGGAGGCAAAAGAGGTGGGGGTGTGGCACTGCTGATCAGCGATAGTGCCACGGCTGCAGAAAAGGAGGAAGTCATGTTGGCATTGTCTACTGAGTCTATGTGGGTGGAAGTTAGAAACAGGAAGGGGTCAATAGCCCTACTGAATGTTTTTTTATAGACCACCCAATAGTAACAGGGACATTGAGGAGCAGATAGGGAGACAGATTCTGGAAAGGTATAATAATAACAGGGTTGTTGTGGTGGTCGGTTTTAATTTCCCAGATATTGATTGGCATGTCCCTAGAGATAGGGGTTTAGATGGAGTTGAGCTTGTTATGTGTGTTCAGGAAGGTTTCCTGATAAAATGTGTAGATAAGCTTACAAGAGGAGAGGCTGTACTTGATCTGGTATTGGGAAATGAACCTGGTCATTTTGGTCTCCAAATTTGAGGAAGGACATTCTTGCTATTGAGGGAGTGCAGCGTAGGTTCACAAGGTTAATTCCTGGGATGGCGGGATTGTCAAATGTTGAAAGATTAGAGCGATTGGGCTTGTATACTTTGGAATTTAAAAGGCTGAGAGGGGATCTTATTGAAACATAAAAGATTATTAAGGGATTGGAAACGCTGGAGGCAGGAAGCACGTTCCTGCTGATGGATGAGTCCAGAACCAGAGGCCACAGTTTAAGAATAAGGGGTAGGCCATTTAGAATGGAGTTGAGGAAAAACTTATTCACCCAGAGAGTGGTGGATATATGGAATGCTCTGCCCCAGAAGGTTGTGGAGGCCAAGTCTCTGGATGCTTTCAAGAAAGAGATGGATAGAGCTCTTAAAGATAGTGGAATCAAAGGTTATGGGGATAAGGCAGGAAATGGATACTGATTGTGGATGATCAGCCATGATCACAGTGAATGGTGGTGCTGGCTCGAAGGGCCGAATGGCCTACTCCTGCACCTATTGCCTATTGTCTATTGTCTATTATCAGGTGTCAGATCTTTCAGTGGGAGAGCATTTTGAAGACAGCGATCACAATTCTAACATAGAAACATAGAAAACATACAGCACAATACAGGCCCTTCGGCCCACAAAGCTGTGCCAAACATATTCCTACCTCTAGGCTTTACCCATAGCCCTCGTTTCTTCAAAGCTCCATGTAAACATCCAGGAGTCTATTAAAAGACCCTATCGTTTCCACCTCCACCACCGTTGCCGGCAGCCCATTCCACACACTCACCACTCTCTGCGTAAAAAACTTACCCCTGACATCTTCACTGTACCTACTTCCAAGAACCTTAAAACTATGCCCTCTCATGCTAGCCATTTCAGCCCTGAGGAAAAGACTCTGACTATCCACGCAATCAATGCCTCTCATTATCTTGTACACCTCTATCAAGTCACCTCTCATCCTCCGATTCTATCTCCTTTACCAGAGCATTGGACAGAGATAGGAACAGACAAGTAAGGAAAGCATTTAATTGGAGCAAGGGGAAATATGAGGCTATCAGGCAGGAACTTGGAGGCATAAATTGGGAACAGATGTTCTCAGGGAGGTGTATGGCAGAAATGTGGCAAATGTTCAGGGGATATTTGCGTGGTGTTCTGCATAGGTACATTCCAATGAGACAGGGATAGGATGGTAGGGTACAGGAACCGTGGTGTTCAAAGGCTGTTGAAAATCCAGCCAACAATAAAAGAAAAGCTTACAAAAGGTTCAAAAATCTCAGTAATGATAGAGATCTAGAAGATTATAAGGCTAGCAAGATGGAGCTTAGGAAATTAGGAGAGCCAGAAGGGGCAATGAGAATGCCTTGGCGAGCCTGATTAAGGAAAACCCCAAGGCATTCTGCAAGTATGTGAAGAGCAAGAGGGTAAAACGTGACAGAATAGGACCAATCAAGTGTGACAGTGGAAAAGTGTGTATGAATTGGAGGAGGTAGCAGAGATACTTAATGAATACTTTGCTTCAGTATTCACTACGGAAAAGGATCTTGGCGATTGTAGGGATGATTTACAGCGGATTGAAAAGCTTTAGCATATAGATATTAAGAAAGAGGATGTGCTGGAGCTTTGGAAAGCATCAAGTTGGATAAGTCACTGGGACTGAAAGAGATATACCCAGGGTACTGTGGCAGGCAAGGAAGGAGATTGCTGAGCCACTGGCAATGATCTTTGCAGCATCAATGGGGACAGGTGAAATTCCAGAGGATTAGAGGGTTGTGGATGTTGTTCCCTTATTCATGAAAGGGAGTAGAGATAGCCCAGGAAATTATAGACCAGTGAGTCTTACTTCAGTGATTGGTATGTTGGTGGAAAAGATCTTGGGGTTCGCGTCCATAGGACACTCAAAGCTGCTGCGCGGGTTGACTTTGTGGTTAAGAAGGCATACAGTGTGTTGGCCTTCATCAACCGTGGGACTGAGTTGAAGAGCCAAGAGGTAATGATAGGGCTGAGAAAACTGAAATAAATCAAAGATAGTGTGCAACAGAGATGATAGAAAGGACAGGCAGGAAATGAGGCATAGTCACAGCAAGTGGGATGAGTTACAGGGCAATAGAGGCGTGGTGCAGTTAAAACAGAAAGCCACAACTACTGGATTGAAAGTGTTACATTTGAACGCATGCAGCATAAGAAATAAAATGGACAATCTTGAAACTGAGCTACAGATTGGCAAGTATGACGTTGTGGCCATCTCTGAAACTTGGCTAAAGACTGACTGCCATTGGGAGCTGAACACTCAAGGATATATGGTGTACTGAAAAGATAGTTAGTAGGCAGAGGGGGTGGCGTGGGCCTGTGTATGAGAAATAATATTAAATCATTAGAAAGAGATGACATAGGATTGGAAGGTGTAGAGTCACTATGGGTTTAAGTAAGAAATGGGAAGAGTAAAAGGACCCTCATGACAGTTGTATACAGGCCTCGAAACAGCAGCTGGATTGTGGATTACAAATTACAGCAGGAGATAGAAAAGCATGTCAGAAAGGCAATGTGATGTTAATCGTTGGGGATTTCAACATGAAAGTGGATTGGGAAAACCAGGTCAGTACTGGACCTCAAGAGAGAGCATTTGTCGAATGTCTAAACGATGGCTTTTTAGAACAGCTTGTTGTGGAGCCCACTAGGGGATTGGCTGTGCTGGACTGGGTGTTGTGCAATAATCCAGAGTTGATAAGAGAGCTTAAAATGAAGGAACCTTTTCTCCTTGGAGCAATGGAGAATGAGAGCTGATAGAGGTGTACAAGATGATGAGAGGCATTGATCGTGTGGATAGGCAGAGGTTTTTTCCCAGGGCTGAAATGGCTAACCTGGGAGGGCACAGTTTTAAGGTGCGTGGAAGTAGATACAGAGGAGGTATCGGAGTAAGGTTTCTATGCAGATAGTGGTGAGTGTGTGGAATGGGCTGCAGCAATGGTGGTGGAGGCAGATATGATAGGGTCTTTTAAGAGGCTTCTGGACAGGTACATGGAGCTTAGCAAAATAGAGGGCTATGGATAACCCTAGGTAATTTCGTAAGTAAGTACATGTTCGGCACAGCATTGTGGATTGAATGGCCTGTATTGTGATGTAAGTTTTCTATGTTTCTATGTTAAGTTGATAGATTCTTGATTGGTCAGGGCCTGAAGGAGTACAAGAAGAAGACAGGAAACTGGGGTTGAGAGGAAAATTGGATCAGCTATGATGAAATGCTGGAACATACACGATGGGCCAAATGGCCTATTTTGTTCTCCTATATTATATGGAGATATATGATATAATATGATATAATATGATATTATATATAATGGATATATATGGATATTATATAATGGATCTATTATGTGGGAGGTGAGGGAAGAGATTGCTGATCCTCTGGTGATGATCTTTGAATCATCAGTGGGGATGGGAGAGGTTCCAGAGGATTGGAGGGTTGTGGATGTTGTTTCTTTATTCAAGAAAGGGAGTAGAGATAGCCCAGGAAATTATAGACCAGTGAGTCGTACTTAAGTGATTGGTAAGTTGATGGAGAAGATCCTGAGAGGCAGGATTTATGAACATTTGGAGAGGTATAATATGATTAGAAATAGTCAGCATGGCTTTATCAAGGGCAGGTCATGCCTTACGAGCCTGATTGAACTTTTTGAGGATGTGACTAAACACATTGATGAAGGAAGAACAGTAGATGTAGTGTATATGGATTTCAGCAAGGCATTTGATAAGGTACCCCATGCAAGGATTATTGAGAAAGTAAGGAGGCATGGGATCCAAGGGGACATTGCTTTGTGGATCCAGAACTGGCTTGCCCACAAAAGGCAAAGAGTGGTTGTAGACGGGTCATATTCTGCATGGAGGTTGGTGACCAGTTGTGTGCCTCAGGGATCTGTTCTGGGACCCTTAATCTTCGTGATTTTTATAAATGACCTGAATGAGGAAGTGGAGGGATGAGTTAGTAAGTTTGCTTTTTTTTTTTAAGCGGGTCGCACCAGACAGTCAGCCATTCTTATCTGGCGCGTGGTGTCAGGATTGGTCTCCTTTCAGATTAACCGGGTCATGATATGAACATTGCTGACTTGACCCTTTTTATTTTACGAGGCCGAGTGGCTGGCTTGACGCTCAACCCGGCACGGATGGAAAGCGTGCTTGGGGGTGGCCCAACATGGATTCGAACTCGGCAGCCTTCATTCTGGAGTCCAGCACTGATGCCATTGCGCCACCAGCCAGCCAGTAAGTTTGCTGATGACACAAAGGTTGGAGGTGTTGTGGATAGTGTGGAGGGCTATCAGCGTTTACAGCTGAACATTGATAGGATGCAAAACTGGGCTGAGAAGTGGCAGATGGAGTTCAACCCAGATAAGTGTGAAGTGCAAACAACAGGAATTCTGCAGATGCTGGAAATTCAAGCAACACACATCAAAGTTGCTGGTGAATGCAGCAGGCCAGGCAGCATCTCTAGGAAGAGGTGCAGTCGACGTTTCAGGCTGAAACCCTTCGTCAGGACTAACTGAAGGAAACTCTTCCTTCAGTTAGTCCTGACGAAGGGTCTCGGCCTGAAACGTCGACTGCACCTCTTCCTAGAGATGTCGACTGCACCTCTTCCAAGAGATGCTGCCTGGCCTGCTGCGTTCACCAGCAACTTTGATGTGTGTTGTAAGTGTGAAGTGGTTCATTTTGGTAGATCAAATGGGATGGCAGAATATAGTATTAATGGTAAGATTCTTGGCAGTGTGGAGGATCAGAGGGATCTTGGGGTCCGAGTCCACAGGACGCTCAAAGCAGCTGCGCTCATTGACGCTGTGGTTAAGAAGGCATACGGTGTATTGGCCTTCATTAATCATGGAATTGAATTTAGGAGAAGAGAGGTAACGTTGCAGCTATATAGGACCCTGGTCAGACCCCACTTGGAGTACTGTGCTCAATTCTGGTCGCCTCACTACAGGAAGGATGTTGAAGCCATAGAAAGGGTGCAGAGGAGATTTACAAGGATGTTGCCTAGATTGGAGAGCATGCCTTATGAGAATAGGTTGACTGAACTGGGCCTTTTCTCCTTGGAGCGATGGAGGATGAGAGGTGACCTGATAGAGGTGTATAAGATGATGAGAGGCATTGATCATGTGGATAGTCAGAGGTTTTTCCCCAGGGCTGAAATGGTTGCCACAAGAGGACACAGGTTTAAGGTGCTGGGGAGTAGGTACAGAGGAGATCTCGTGGTAAGTTTTTTACTCAGAGATTGGTGAGTGTGTGGAATGGGCTGCCGGCAACGCTGGTGGAGTCAGATACGATAGGATCTTTTAAGAGACTTTTAGAGAGGTACATGGAGCATAGAAAAATAGAGGGTATAGGGAAGTCTAGTAATTTCTAAGGTAGGGACATGTTCGGCACAACTTTGTGGGCCAAACGGCCTGTATTGTGCTGTAGGTTTTCTATGTTTCTAACTGCAAGCTCCACCCACGCCCCCCCCCCACACCTCCACTCTCCCAGGAAACAACATCTGAATTTGGAAATATATCTTTTTTCCTTCATTGTCACTGGGTCTACACTTGGAGCAAAAGCATTTCAGCAGTTCAAGAAGGGTGCTCAGCATCATGTTCACAAGCACAGTCAACGATGGCCAATATGGAGCTTTGCAAGTGGAGCTCAGAGCCTGCATCTCTCAGGATGAGGGTCACTCACCTTTAATGTACGGAATCTCTTGTTCTGTGCGATGTAGAAGGATGAATCTTCAGAAATAATCTTAATGTGTTTCACTTCATTGTTGTAGCTGCCAAGAGATTGTAACAGTCACATAGGAACATAGATCTAGTAAAAACACCAGCCAGCTGTCCATTTCACCAACCGTGGCAGTGAGTCACATAGGAACACAGATCTAGTGAAGACACTAAACCCCTGGCTACCCACCAATCCTTGGAGTGAGTCACAGAGAAACACAGATCCAGCACATACACCAACCCCCTGTCTATTCCACCAACCCTAGGAGTGAGTCACATATAAACACAGATCTAGTTAACACACCAACTCTGTGTCCGTCGCATGAAACATGAGAGTGTGTGACAAAGGAACTCAGATCTATTTTTTTAGCGCAATGACTTCCCCTTAGCACTAATTATTGATTGACAATTTACTCATGCACATTGATTTGTTGGTCTCTCTGCAAAGTGAATATACAAGATAACTTCACCTCTGACTGCATGCCGTCATTTACTTGATATGTAGTTGTACAGAAACAACAAATTGGCAATGAGTACAAACCTGAATGTCAGCAAATATCACCAACTGTATCGACAGTTACGAGATGACAGAGCTCAGAGGAAAGGAGAGACAGCGAGAGGAAAGAATGAACTAGTACAGAGAAACACCACAAAATGCTGGAGGAACTCAGCAGGCCAGGCTATATCTATGGAAAAGAATACTGGCTACAGAGAAGGCAGTCACGGATACTAGCACAATGATGCATGAGTGACAGTGCACAGTCCACAGTGAGAGGTGCAGTTAAAGTGAAAATAATGTGGCAATGGCCTTACACTATGTCCACACTGGACTGGATAATTTTGAAAACACCGGTTTTGCGTAAAAACGACAGGCGTCCACACCAGGCATTTTTGAAAATACCTCCGTCCATATTAATCTCCTCCTACTGGACATTGCACAGCATACATCTAGAGAAAACAAATGAAGAGGAAATGCAAACACAAAGAAATCAAGCAACACACACAAAATGCTGGTGGAACACAGCATCTATAGGAAGAAGTACAGATGAAGGGCCTTGGCCTGAAACATCGACTGTACTTCTTCCTATAGATGCTGCCTGGCCTGCTGCGTTCCACCAGCATTTTGTGAAGAGGAAACGGTATACTTGGTGCGCGTTTGTCCAGTTACAGACTAGAAAAACTTAAGGAAATTGCCAAGTGACGGACAGCTGTTGGATCTCACACAGGAGGACATAAAACTAAAAAAAAAATACTGGAGCGTATGGAGGCAACCAACAGGGAGTTCACAGACAGTATGACCCGGCTGACGACAAACATTGGAAAACTGACTAATTCTGTTGCAGAGAGATTTGCAATGTTGAGGAATATGATGGCCCCCCCCCCAGTACTTTTCACCACCACAATACCAGCCTCACAGCCACTACAACAGCTACACATATGGACACACAGACCCCCGGGTGGCCCAACCAACATTTTCCCCACTCCCACAGAGGGGTCACCCTGGAAGCATTTCCTACAGCCATAGTCTCTTCACCAATGAAAGGGACGACAGCTACAACTAAATGCAATAAGGCTTGTTACTGGGCAAAAGTGAAATTTGCTGTTACCTCATTTGTTTGCCTTTACTTTTGCCATGTCTTTCTGTATTATTTTGCTGTATTTAACATGTGCAATAAAACAAGTTACTGGGCAAAAGTGATTTTATTTTTACCTGCGTAAAAGTGAAACCTGCAATTTTCCTTTTTAGGCCTTAACATTTTCACATCTATGCCAAACATATACTTAAAATGACATTTTGGAAGTCGTGACAATTGCATCTATTGAATGTTTGCACAAGCAATACATTAATAAAGCACCTTGTTAAATGTATAAAACATGTCTGCATCAGTGATATCTTGTATTTCCATACAATGTTACATTAGGCTATTACACATCTATTGTCAGATATTGTTGTTGTGGTGTTGGAGGTTGTGTTCAAGAAAACGATGAAATGCCGCGCTGTCGCTACTATCTGTTCCAGCACGTCATGACAGTATTTTTAAAAAGCTCTGGTTACCCCGTACACACTACACCATCCAACTGGCGTTTTCAGATTTAAACACTCTGGACAGCGTTTTAGAAAAGCTCCGTATCGGGGGAGGAAAACGCCGTTTCAGTTTGGATGGAGGGTCAAAACGAAGAGAAAAAGCTTCGGTTACTAATTTATCTGGTCTAGTGTGGACATAGCCATAGTCGGGAAAGTTGCCGAACTTGATCGTGCTCACAAGGACTGTATATCGAGAGGGTTGAACTGTTTTGGAATGCTAATGACGTGATTGAGGAAAAGAAAGTCTCCACACTTCTTAGCTTAATGGGTGCTAAAACATATGCAATTTATTAACTCCTGAAAAGCCAGCAAGCAAGTTTTAACGTGCGACCAATCAGGACATGGGAAGTTTGAGAGGAGGGGATTTCACTCAGGTCCACTGCCCAAGTAGAAAAGCCAGCAGTGGGTGGCTAGAGTGAAAAAGAGCTTTAACCAATGACCATTCTGGACATCTGTTTTGAGAGGAGGGGATTTCACTCAGGTCCACTCTCCGAATAGAAAGGCCAGCTGTGGGTCACTACAGAAAGAAAAGGCTTTAACCAGCGGCCAATCGGCATTTGGAATTGATTGGCAAGAACAAATTAAAGGAAGGCAGGGACCATCATTGCAGTGGCCATCGTCTGAGTGGACAGAGTGAGAGTGGTGATCCTGAGGCTTTAGCTCTTCGAGGCTTCAATGAAGAGAGCCTTCAGTCTGAGAAAGCAAAAGAATAATAACAGCTCAAGGTTATTTTACAGTTAGGGTCAGTGTCCCTGACAACTACAACTGTGAGAGATGCATCCAGCTTCAGCCATGATGAAATGGTGGAACAGATGTAATGGGCCAAACTCTGCTTGCTCCTGTTCCAACAAACTTGTATCTGCCTACCTGGACTCCATTTTGTCACCCATAGTTCAGTTCCTCCGCACCTACATCCGGGATACATCCCATGCCCTCCACCTCTTCAATAACTTCCAGTTCCCCCGACCCGACCGCTTCATTTTCACTGTGGATGTCCAATCCTTATACACCTCCATTCCCCATCAAGAAGGCCTCAAAGCCCCCTGCTAGATAGTAGACCTCACCAGTTCCCCACCACCACTACCCTCCTCCAGCTGGCGGAACTGGTTCTCACACTTAATAACTTCTCTTTTGGCTCTTCCCACTTGCTTCAGACTAAGGGTGTAGCTATGGGAACTCGCATGGGCCCCAGCTATGCCTGCCTCTTCGTTGGTTATGTGGAATAGTCTGTGCTCCAAACCTATTCTGGTACTGCTCCCCAACTTTTCCTTCGGTACATTGATGACTACATTGGTGCTGCTTCCTGCACCCATGCTGAGCTCGTCAATTTCATCGACTTTACTTCGAACTTCCACCTAGCCCTCAAATACACTTGGTCTATCTCGGACACTTTCTCCCCTTTCTCGATCTTTCGGTCTCCATCTCTGGAGGCAGACTGTCCACTGACATTTCTACAAGCCCACTGACTCTCATAACTACCTTGACTATACCTCTTCCCACCCCGCCACATGCAAAAATGCCATTCCCTATTCCCAGTTCCTCCGTCTCCGCCGCATCTGCTCCCAGGATGAGGCTTTCCGTTCCAGGACATCTCAAATGTCCTCTTTCTTTAAGGATCGTGGTTTCCCTTCTGCTGTCATCAATGATGCTCTCACTCACATCTCCTCCATTTCCCGCACTTCGGCCCGCACCCCATCCTCCCGCCACCACAACAGGGACAGAGTTCCCCTTGTCCTCACCTACCACCCCACCAGCCTCCGGGTCCAACATATTATTCTCTGTAACTTCCACCACCTCCAACAGGACCCCACCACTAAGCACATCTTTCCCTCTCCATCCCTCTCGGCTTTCCACAGGGATCGGTCCCTCCACGACTTTCTAATCCACACGTCCCTCCCCACGGATCTCCCACCTGTCACTTATCCCTGTAAGCGTAAGTGCTACACCTGTCCCTACACCTCCACTCTTGCCACCATTTAGGGCCCCAAACGGTCCTTCCAGGTGAGGCAACACTTCACTTGTGAGTCTGCTGGGGTCATCTATTGCATCCGGTGCTCCCGGTGCGGCCTCCTCTACATCGGTGAAACCCCTCGCAGATTGGGGGACCGCTTCGCCAAGCACCCCCGTCACAACAGACAGAATCTCCCTGTAGCTACCCACTTCAACTCTGCTTCCCATTCCCATTCAGATATGTCCATACATGGCCTCCTCATTGTTCATTTTGGCAGGTCAAATATGATGGCACAATATAGTATTAACGGTAAGTCAGGGTGAGCACAATTGTCCCTGATGACTACACCTGTAAAAGGTGCATCCAGCTGCAGCTCCTGACAAACCGAGTTAGGGAACTGGAGCTGGAGCTGGATGAACTTCGGATCATTCGTGAGGCAGAGGCAGAGGCAGAGGCAGAAATAAACAGGAGTTTCAAGGAGACGGTTACCCCTAAAAGTCAGGAGGCAGGAAGCTGGGCGACTGTCAGGAGAGGGAAGGGGAATAGACAGAATGAGCAGAGCACCCCTGTGGCTGTTCCCATCAACAATAAGTATACTGTTTTGGATACTGTTGGTGGGGACGACCTACCAGGGACAAGTTGGAGTGATCGTGTCTCTGGCACCGAGACTGGACCCTCAGTTCAGAAGGGAATGAGGGAAAAGAGGAGAGCAGTAGTGATAGGGGATTTGATAGAGAGACAGATAAGAGGTTCTGTGGGAGAGATCGAGAATCCCGGATGGTCTGTTGCCTCCCTGGTGCCAGGGTCCGCGATATCTCAGATCAAGTTCTCAATATTCTCAGGAGGGAGGGTGAGCAGCCAGATGTCATTGTCCATGTAGGGACCAATGACATAGATAGGAGAAAGAGGAGGTCCTGCAAAGAGAATTTAGGGAGTTAGGTGCACAGTTGAAGGACAGGACCTCCAGGGTTGCAATCTCAGGATCGCTACTAGTGCCATGTGCTAGTGAGACTAGAAATAGGAAGATAATGCAACTAAATACGTGGCTAAGGAGTTGGTGCAGGAGGGAGGGCTTCATGTTTCTGGACAATTGGGCCTTGTTCCAGGGAAGGTAGGACCTGTTCCGATGGGACGGGATGCACCTGAACTAGAGGGGGACCAACATCCTTGCGGGAAGGTTTGCTAGTTCTGCTCAGGGGGTTTAAACTAGATTTGCAGGGGGAGGGGAACCAGAGTGTTAGAGCAGATAGTGAGGTGGAGGAGGATAAAGGTCATGCGAGAACTGCAAGTATAGTGAATGGAGTAAAGCCAGCTCTAACATATAAAAAGATTTTGAGGAAAGAGAAGCAGAATAAGCAGTGTAGAGGCAGTAAGGTAGAAGGGCTAAAGTGTGTGTACCTCAATGCAAGAAGCATCAGGAACAAAGGTGATGAACTGAGAGCTTGGATACATACATGGAATTATGATGTAGTGGCCATTACAGAGACTTGGCTGGCACCAGAGCAGGAATGGATGCTCAATATTCCTGGATTTCAGTGTTTTTAAAGGGATGGGGGGGGGGAGGGGAGGAGGGGTGGCATTACTGGTCAGGGATACTATTACAGCTATGGAAAGGGCGGGTAATGTAGCAGGATCCTCTTTTGAGTCAATATGGGTGGAAGTCAGGAACAGGAAGGGAGCAGTTACTCTATTGGGAGTATGCTATAGGCCCCCTGGTAGCAACAGAGATACAGAGGAGCAGATTGGGAGGCAGATTTTGGAAAGGTGCAAAAATAACAGGGTTGTTATCATGGGTGACTTTATCATCCCTAATATTGATTGGCACCTGATTAGTTCCAATGGTTTAGACGGGGCAGAGTTTGTTAAGTGTGTCCAGGATGTTGACAGGCCGAATAGGGGAAATGCCATACTAGATCTAGTATTAGGTAAAGAACCGGGTTAAGTCACAGATCTCTCAGTGGGTGAGCATCTGGTGGACAGTGACCACCGCTCCCTGGCCTTTAGCATTATCATGGAAAAGGATAGAATCAGAGAGGACAGGAAAATTTTTAATTGGGGAAGGGCCAATTATGAGGCTATAAGGCTAGAACTTGCAGGTGTGAAATGGGATGATGTTTTTGCAGGGAAATGTGGTCGATGTTTAGAGATCTGTTGCAGGATGTTGGGGATAAATTTGTCCCGGTGAGGAAGATAAAGAATGGTAGGGTGAAGGAACCATGGGTGACAAGTGAGGTGGAGAATCTAGGCAGGTGGAAGAAGGCAGCATACATGAGGTTTAGGAAGTGAGGATCAGATGGGTCTATTGAGGAATATAGGGTGGCAAAAAAGGAGCTTAAGAAGGGTCTGAGGAGAGCAAGAAGGGGGCATGAGAAGGCCTTGGTGAGTAGGGTAAAGGAAAACCCCAAGGCATTCTTCAATTATGTGAAGAAAAAAAAAGGATGACAGGAGTGAAGATAGGACCGATTAGAGATAAAGATGGGAAGATGTGCCTGGAGGCTGTGGAAGTGAGCAAGGTCCTCAATGAATACTTTTCTTCGGTATTCACCATTGAGAGGGAACTTGTTGATGGGGACAATATGAGTGAGGTTGATGTTCTGGAGCATGTTGATATTAAGGGAGAGGAGGTGTTGGAATTGTTAAAATACATTAGGACAAATAAGTCCCTGGGGCCTGACGGAATATTCCCCAGGCTGCTCCACAAGACGAGGGAAGAGGTTGCTGGGCTTCTGGCTAGGATCTTTATGACCTCATTGTCCACAGGAATGGTACCAGAGGATTGGGAGGAGTCAAATGTCGTCCCCTTGTTCAAAAAAGGTAGTAGGGATAGTCCGGGTAATTATAGACCAGTGAGCCTTACGTCTGTGGTGGGAAAGCTGTTGGAAAAGATTCTTAGAGATAGATTCTATGGGCATTTAGAGAATCATGGTCTGATCAGGGACAGTCAGCATGGCTTTGTGAAGGGCAGATCGTGTCTAACAAGCCTGATAGAGTACTTTAAGGAGGTGACCAGGCATATAGATGAGGGTAGTGCAGTGGATGTGATCTACATGGATTTTACTAAGGCATTTGACAGGGTTCCACACGGTAGGCTTATTCAGAAAGTCAGAAGGCATGGGATCCAGGGAAGTTTGGCCAGGTGGATTCAGAATTGGCTTGCCTGCAGAAAGCAGAGGGTGGTGGTGGAGGGAGTACATTCGGATTAGAGGGTTGTGATGAGTGGTGTCACACAAGGATCGGTTCTGAGACCTCTCCTTTCTGTGATTTTTATTAACAACCTGGATCTCGGTGTAGAAGGGTGGGTTGGCAAGTTTGCAGACGACACAAAGGTTGGTGGTGTTGTGGATAGTGCAGAGGATTGTCGAAGATTGCAGAGAGACATTGACAAGATGCAGGTGTGGGTTGAGAAGTGGCAGATGGAGTTCAACCCAGAGAAGTGTGAGGTGGTACACTTTGGAAGGACAAACTCCAAGGCAGAGTACAAAGTAAATGGCAGGATACTTGGTAGTGTGGAGGAGCAGAGAGATCTGGGGGTACATGTCCACAGGTCCCTGAACATTGCCTCACAGGTAGATAGGGTAGTTAAGAAAGCTTATGGAGTGTTAGCTTTCATAAGTCGAGGGATAGAGTTTAAGAGTCGCGGGGTAATGATGCAACTCTATAAAACTCTGGTTAGGTCACACTTGGAGTACTGTGTCCAGTTCTGGTTGCCTCACTATAGGAAGGATGTGGAAGCATTGGAAAGGGTACAGAGGAGATTTACCAGGATGCTGCCTGATTTAGTGAGTATGCATTATGATCAGAGATTAAGGGAGCTAGGCCTTTACTCTCTGGAGAGAAGGAGGATGAGGGAAGACATGATAGAGGTGTACAAAATATTAAGAGGAATAGATAAAGCGGACAGCCAGCGCCTCTTCCCCAGGGCACCACTGCTCAATACAAGAGGACATGGCTTTAAGGTGGGGGTTGGGAAGTTCAACAGGGATATTAGAGGAAGGTTTTTTTACTCAGAGAGTGGTTGGTGCGTGGAATGCACTGCCTGAGTCAGTGGTGGAGGCAGATACACTAGTGAAATTTAGGAGACTACTAGACAAGTATATGGAGGAATTTAAGGTGGGAAGGCAGGGTTTAAGGGTCAGCACAACATTCTGGGCCAAAGAGCCTGTACTGTGCTGTACTGTTCTACGACTCTTGGCAGAGTGGAGAATCAGAGGGGTCTTGGGGTCCGAGTCCATAGGACTCTCAAAGCAACTGCGCAGGTTGACTCTGTGGTTAAGAAGGTGTACAGTGTTTTGGCCTTCATCAATCGTGGAATTGAATTTAGGAGCCAAGAGGTAAAGTTGCAGCTATATAGGACGCTGGTCAGATCCCACTTGGAGTACTGTGCTCAGTTCTAGTCGCCTCACTACAGGAAAGATGTGGAAGCTATAGAAAGGGTGCAGAGATGGTTTACAAGGATGTTGCCTGGATTGGGGGAGCATGTCTTATGAGAATAGGTTGAGTGACCTCAGCCTTTTCTCCTTGGAGCGACGGAGGATGGGAGGTGACCTGATAGAGGTGTATAAGATGATGAGAGGCATTGATCGTGTGGATAGTCAGAGGCTTTTTCCCAGGGCTGAAATGGTTGCCACAAGAGGACACAGGTTTAAGGTGCTGGGGAGTAGGTACAGAGGAGATGTCAGGGGTAAGTTTTTTACTCAGAGAGTGGTGAGTGCGTGGAATGGGCTGCCGGCAACGGTGGTGGAAGTGGATACAATAGGGTCTTTTAAGAGACTTTTTGGATAGGTACATGGAGCTTAGTAAAATAGAGGGCTACAGGTAAGCCTAGTAATTTCTAAGGTAGGGACATGTTCGGCACAACTCTGTGGGCCGAAAGTCCTGTATTTTGCTGTGGGTTTTCTCTGTTTCTATGTAAAGACATCCACTGCCATTTATTTGAATCTTCAGAAGGCATTTGATAAGGTGCCACCCGAGGCTGCTTAACAAATAAAATCCTATGGTGTTACATAAAAGATATTGCATCCTCATGGATTTCTTTTATGTGGCAGCTTATTGAAATAAACTCTACAAGTCAACATCCACCTCAGAGAGATAGGGATCCTCTCGATCCACTGTGTTCCTTATATCCTCAAAGAATTCCAGTGAGCTTGTCCAACAGTACCTGCCCTTCATTAATCCATGTTGTGTTTGCCTGATGTTAACACGTCTATCTAGATCGAACACAGAACATAGAAATCTATAGCACATTACAGGCCCTCCAGCCCACAATGTTGTGCCGACAACGTAATCTACTCCAGAAACTGCCTACAATTTTCCTACCGCATAGTCCTCTATTTTTCTAAACTCCATGTACCTATCTAAGAGTCTCTTAAAAGCCCCTATTTTATCTGCCTCTACCACCTTCGCTGGCAGTGCATTCCATGCACCCACCACTCTCTGTGTGAAAAACTTACCCCAACATTCTCTTGGTACCAACTTCCAAGCACCTTAAAACTATGCCCACTCGTGTTAGCTATTTCAGCCCAGGGAAAAAGCCTCTGGCTATCCACACGCACGATCAATGCCTCTCATCATCTTATACACCTCTGTCACATCA
The DNA here is from genome assembly GCF_030028105.1 of Mobula birostris. Taxonomy (NCBI): domain Eukaryota; kingdom Metazoa; phylum Chordata; class Chondrichthyes; order Myliobatiformes; family Myliobatidae; genus Mobula; species Mobula birostris. Next base: position 663,641 of record NC_092381.1, on the reverse strand, counting down.
CCTCTCATCCTCTGTCACTCCAAGAAAGTTAACTCAACCTATTCTCATAAGGCATGTTCTCCAATCCAGACAATATCCTTGTAAACCTCCTCCGTACTCTTTCTATAGTATCAACATCCTTCCTGTAGTGAGGTGACCAGAACTGAACACATTACTCCAAGTGGGGTCTGACAACGGTTGATGAATGCCAACACACGGTATGCCTTCCTAACAATACTAACAACCTGTGCACCAGCTTTGAGTATCCTATGTACATAGACTCCAAGATCTGTTTGATCTCCCACACTGCCAAGAGTCTTAACATTAATACAATATTCTGTCTTCAAATTTGACCTACAGAAATTAACCAGTTCACACTTATCTGGATTGAACTGCCACTTATCAGCCCAGTTCTGCATCCTATTGATGTCACGCTGTAACTTCTAGCAACCCTCCAGACTATTCACAACAACCCCAATTTATGTGTCATCAGCAAACTTACTAACCCACCCTTCTACTTCTTCATCCAGATTATTTATAAAAATCACAAAGAAGAGGGATCCCAGACCAGATCACCGAACTCCATGCAGAATACAAACCATCTACAACCCCCCTTTGCTTTCTATGGGAAAGACATTTCTGGGTTCACAAAGCAAGGTCTCCTTGAATCCCATGCCTCCTTACCTTGGGCAACTGCAACATGGGATAACCGACCTGAGGTTTGTTCCTCCTACTCCTCCCTTGTCGCTGAAATGAGGAAAGTCTTCGAACAATCCATTCGTGGTAAGGACGCAGTGAAACGGTTGTTTACTCTTCGCCAGGCTTCACGAAGTGCGGCCAGGTATTCCATTGAGTTCCGGACCTTAGCCGCAGACTCCGGGTGGAATGTCGAGGCCCTATGGGAGGTGTTTCGACAGGGCCTCTTGGACAAGACAAGAGTTGGCCGTGAGAAACGACACGGACTGTCTGGACTCTGATCTCGCTAGCCATTCGATTAGATTATCAACTTCAGGAGCGTCAGAGAGAGAGAGAACCAGTCGCCCCGCTCCTTGGGGAAGCCCACAGTCCACCTTACCAGTCTCAGCCAGCCGCCCTTCCCCAGCCGCTCCCAGTGTGGCTCCTGCTCTGACCATCCCCACCCCCTGGAGGAGGAACCGATGCAGCTGGGACGGAACCGCCTCTCCCCGGCCGAACGAATTCGGAGGTGGTGAGCTGGGGATTGCTACTATTGTGGCCAGCCAGGACATTTACGGGATACCTGCCCTCAGCGGCCAAAAGGGAGCTCTGGTGAGCCGAATGATACTCCCTTCAGCACCCCAGACTCGGATGCAGATCCCGGCAACCGTGAATTACCAACAACAGTCCCTGTCCCTATTCACTTTGGTGGATTCTGGTGCTGAGGCAATTTGCTGGACGAAGAGATAGCCACCCAGACCGGAATACCTCACCAGCCGCTAACCACTCCCCTGGAGGCCCGGGCTCTGGACGGAAAACTGCTGGCTCGGGTGATCCACTGTACGCTGCCCCTGACCTTGATCCTATCCAGCAATCATCGGGAGGAGGTACGATTCAGTCTCATTCATTCACCTCAAGCCCCGGTAGTTCTAGGGTATCCATGGTTGACCCAACACAATCTCCATATCGACTGGTCTACCGGGAGGATAGCCGAATGGAGCCCGTCTCGCCGTGCCAACTGTCTGCGGTCAGCCCCATCTCCCAGAGAAGCTACCGTGACCCCGCCTATTTTGGAACCCTTCAACTTGCCCCGCATCCCCAAAGAGTACCATGACTTGGGACAGGTGTTCAGTAAACAACGGGCCTTTTCCCTGCCTCCGCACCACCCATATGATTGTGTCATCGACCTTCTCCCCGGGGCCCCACTACCCACCAGTTGCCTTTTTAACCTATCCCGACCGGAGGGAGAGGCAATGGAGAAATACATTAGCGAGTCCCTCGCGGCGGGCATTATCAGGCCTTCATCCTCCCCGGTAGGCGCCGGTTTCTTTTTTGTAGAGAAGGACGGGACGCTTCGCCCTTGTATCGACTACCGAGGCCTAAATAATATAACAGTGAAGAACAATTACCCTCTACCCCTCATTAGTTCGGCATTTGAACCACTGCATGTAGCCACCATCTTCTCAAAGCTGGACTTTCGCAACACCTACCATTTCGTCAGGATGAGGGAGGGGAACGAATGCAAGACGGCCTTCAATACACCTCTGGGCCACTTTGAATATTTGGTCATGCCGTTTGGCCTCACCAATGCTCCCGCTGTTTTCCAAACCCTGATCAATGACGTACTGAGGGACTTTGTCAAGGTATTTGTTTACCGTGACGATATCCTGATATTTTCTAGCAGCCCCCAAGAACACGTACACCATGTCCGTCATGTCCTCCAGAGACTGTGGGAAAACCAGCTATTTGCAAAGGCGGAGAAATGCGAGTTCCACATTCCTTCGGTCAGCTTCCTAGGTTATATCATTGAAAGCGGGCAGGTAAAAGCAGACCCCGAGAAGATCCGGGCAGTGGGGGAATGGCCTGGACCCACGACACGCAAACAACTTCAATGATTCCTGGGGTTTGCAAACTTCTACCGCAGATTCATCAGATACTACAGTCGAGTGGCGGCCCCCCGCTTACCCGGCTTACCTCGCCTACCACACCGTTTTGCTGGGACTCCAAAGCTGACTCAGCATTCACCGACCTGAAGAGGCGTTTCACCACCACTCCCATCCTGGTCCATCCAGACCCATCCTGTCAATTGATCGTTGAGGTGGACACCTCTGACTCCGGGGTAGGAGCGGTCCTATCCCAATGGTCAAGTTTGGACGAAAAGCTTCACCCCTGCACGTTCTACTCTCGCCGACTGTCCCCCACCGAGCGGAATTACGACATGGGGAATCGGGAAATGCTGGCAGTCAAACTAGCACTGGAAGAATGGAGGCACTGGCTGGAGGGGGCAGAACACCCGTTTGTGGTGTGGACTGATGGTAAGAACCTGGGGTATATTCAGACCGCCAAACGATTGAACTCCCGCCAGGCACATTGGGCATTGTTTTTTGGAGGGTTCGAGTTTACCCTCACGTACCATCCAGGATCCAAGAACGGGAAGCCAGATGCACTATCCCGCCAGCATGACTCCAAGGATGACACCTCCATTTCCGAGACTATCCTCCCACCTTCCTGCGTGGTTGCCACCCTCACTTGGGAGATGGAGTCTAAAGTAAAGGAAGCCCAGCGGGAAGAGCCCGACACTGGCAATGGACCCAGCGATTGCCTGTACGTGCCCGTCTCCGTCAGGTCTCGGGTTCACCAATGGGAGCAACATCCCTGTTCACCTGCCACCCCGGGAGTGATCGGACCCTGGCTCTCCTCAGGAAGCACTTCTGGCGGCCGTCCATGGAGAGGGGCACCCGTTCTTGTGTCTCGGCTTGTTCCATCTGTGTCCGGGGAAAAGCCTCTTATCGGCCACCTGTGGGTCTACTTCATCCTCTACCTGTCCTGGTCACACGTCGCCCCAGGCTTTGTCACCGGTCTACCCCGTTCCCGCGGAAACACCACTGTCCTCACCGTGGTAGACCTATTCCTCCAAGGCAGTGCACCTTGCGGCCCTTCCTAAACTCCCTCCTCTCAAGAAACCGCAGATCTTCTCATCCGCCACGTCTTCCACCTCCACAGAATCTCCGCGACATCGTCTCTGATCGAGGTCCCCAGTTTGTCTCGCAGGTACAGAAGGCATTCTGTCAAGCCTTAGGTGCATCGGTCAGCCTGTCATCCGGCTTCCACCCTCAGATGAACAGGCAGACGGAACAGGTCAACCAAGACCTGGAGGCAATGCTACGTTGTGTAACGGCAAACAACCCGTCGACCTGGAGCGACCATCTATCGTGGGCTGAGTACACCCACAACTCTCTGGTAAGCTCTGCCATTGGAAGGTCTCCGTTCGAGTGCTCCCTTGGACACCAACCCCCGCTGTTCCCCGCACAAGAAGAGGAGATTGCGGTACTGTTGGTTCAGGACCATATTGATCGGTGCCTTAGAGTTGGGAGGAGACATGCACAGCCCTACTCAGATCAACAAATCGAAATAAGAAGACAGCCGAACGACACCGGACTCCGGCGTCTGAGTACCAACCTGGGCAGATGGTGTGGCTTTTTTCCAAGGACATCCTGCTCAAAAACGAACATAGGAAACTCACCCCTCGCTTCCTGGGACCATTCAAGGTTGACAGGGTTATCAATCCCACAGCGGTCCGCCTAAAGCTGCCAAGATCCATGCACATCCACCCAACTTTTCATGTCTCAGTTAAAGCCAGTTTCCGTCAGCCCTTTGTGTCCCCCAGCTGAGGCTCCCCCACCTGCCCGTATCATCAACAACCATCCGACATACACCGTCCGATGACTACTAGATGTGTACCATTGGGGCAGGGGTCTCCGATACCTGGTGGACTGGGAAGGGTACGGTCCAGAAGAGCATTCCTGGGTCCCCCGCTCCTTCATCCTAGACCCTTTCTTCATTCAGGACTTTCATCGGGACCATCCAGACAGGCCTGGAGGGTTGCCAGGAGGCTCCCGTTGAGGTGGGGGGTTACTGTCATGGTCCCTTCTGGCAATCCCCCACCATGCCATTTATCTCAGGAACTGGGCCTCAATCACCTCATTTAATTTCCAATCATTCCCAGGTTCCACTAACTACACACACCTGCTTCCCATCAGAAACTGCAGGATAAAGACCCTGTGATCACAACAAGGAGCTGCCAGTTTGTTGGACAACTCATGTATGAGTAACCTCATTCCATGGTTCTTAGGACTATCAGTTCTAAGTCTAGCATCGTTACTGAATTCGCTACTAAACCCAAGACTCCTGGTAAAGACTCTCTTGGACACCAATTCCACGCTCGCTACGACTGCAACGCCTCCCGACTTGGCCTCCGCGCCCGTGTTCAGCACTTGGGTTCGTATCACTGCCACGTCCTTGCAACAGAGGGAGGGTGATCAGCTGGATGTCGTGGTCCATGTAGGGACCAATGATGTGGGTAGGAAGAGCATAGGGGTCCTGAAAGGTGAGCTTAGGCGCTAAGTTAAAGGACAGGACCTCCAGGATAGCAATCTCAGGATTGCTACCAGTGCCATGTGCAGGCAGGTTTAGAAATAGTGAGATAGAGCAGATCAACACGTGACTGAAGACATGGTGCAGGAGGAAGAGCTTCAGATTTATAGATAATTGGGCAGTTTTCCAAGAAAGGTGGAACCTGTTCCAGCTGGACACTTTACATCTGAACTGGAGGGGGACAAATATTCTTGCAGGTAGGTTTGCTAGAGAGGCTCCAGTGGATTTAAACTAGATACAAGTGGAGAGAGGAACAAGAGTATAGGAACAGATGTCGGGGAGAAGGACAAAAAAGGAGATAGTAAAGTTGTTTGCACTGTTATTGATAAACAGTAAGAGGTGGAGAATTTCTTAAATGGATTTATTTTAATGCTAGGAGCATTGTAAGAAAGGTGGATAAGCTTAGAGCATGGATTGATACCTGGAAATATGATGCTGTTACTATTAGTGAAACATGGTTGCAGGAGGGGTGTGATTGGCAACTAAATATTCTGGGATTTCATTGCTTCAGGTGTGATAGAATCGGAAGGACAAGAGGGGGAGGTGTTGCATTGCTTGTCAGAGAAAATATTACAGTGGTGCTCTGGCAGGATAGATTAGAGGGCTTGTCTAGGGAAGTTATTTGGGTAGAATTGAGGAATGGGAAAGGTGTAGTGATGCTTATGGGGTGTATTATAGACCACCTAATGGGGAACGAGAATTGGAGGAGCAAATCTGTAAGGAGATAGCAGATATTTGTAGTAAGCACAAAGTTGTGATTGTGGGAGATTTTAATTTTCCACACATTGACTGGGAAGCCCATTCTATAAAACCGCTAGATCGTTTGGAGTTTGAAAAATGTGCACAGGATAGTTTTTTGTAGCAATACATAGAGGAACCAACTAGAGAAGGGGCAGTGTTGGATCTCCTGTTAGGGAATGAGATAGGTCAGGTGACGAAAGTATGTGTTGGGCACTTTGGGTCCAGTGATCACAACGCAATTTGTTTCAATATAATTATGGAGAAGGATAGGTCTGGACCCAGGGTTGAGACTTTTGATTGGAGAAAGGCTAACTTTGAGGAGATGCAAAAGGATTTAGAAGGAGAGGGTTGGGACAATTTGTTTTGTGGGAAGGGTGTAATAGAGAAATGGAGGTCATTTAAAGGTGAAATTTTGAGGGTACAGAATCTTTATGTTTCTGTTAGATTGAAAGGAATGGTTAAAAGTTTGAGAGAGCCATGGTTTTCAAGGGATATTGCAAACTTGGTTTGGAAAAAGAGAAATCTACAATAAATATAGGCAGCATGGAGTAAATGAGGTGCTTGAGGAATATAAAGAATGCAAGAAGAATCTTCAGAAAGAAATTAGAAAAGCTTAAAGAAGATACGAGGTTGTTTTGGCAAGTAAGGTGAAAATAAATCCAAAGGGTTTCTATAGTTATATTAATAGCAAAGGGATAGTGAGGGGTAAAATTGGTCCCTTAGAAAATCAGAGTGGACAGCTATGTGTGGAGCCAAAAGAGACGGGGGAGATTTTGAACCATTTCTTTTTTTCAGTATTCACTAAGGAGAAGGATATTGAATTGTGTAAGGTAAGGGAAACAAGTAGGGAAGTTATGGAAACTATTATGATTAAAGAAAAGGAAGTACTGGCACTTTTAAGGAATATAAAAGTTGATAAGTCTCCGGGTCCTGATAGGATATTCCCTCGGACCTTGAGGGAAGTTAGTGTAGAAATAGCAGGGGCTCTGACAGAAATATTTCAAAGTCATTAGAAACGGGGATGCCGTAGTATTGGCGTATTGCTCATGTTTTTCCATTGTTTAAAAAGGGTTCTAAGAGTAAACCGAGCAATTATCTGCCTGTAAGTTTGATGTCAGTTGTGGGTAAATTAATGGAAAGTATTCTTAGAGATAGTGTATATATAAGTATCTGGATAGACAGGGTCTCGCTATATTTGGCTGCTCACAATCTACTATTTGTTTCCCTGCAGCCATACAACAGTCTCTTATGCTGAGGATGATTGTTGCCAAAAGACTTGATGGAATGGAAATCACCTTCTCCCCCTTCCTTTCGAAGATGGATGGCTGATATGATCTCAGTCATACAGATGGAGAAACTTAGGTTCTTGAGAAATAATTCAATAAAAAAATTTTCGGCTATCTGGGATCCATTTCTCGCCTACCTGGACGAGGCCGGGGGCGGATGAGAAATTTCCCCCCAGATGATTTCTCATGGCCCTCATTTGAGATTTAATGTTTAGTATTTCTGAGCACTTTGAACAATAGGCATCACTCTAATGTCTTTTTTTGCTTATTTCTTTTTTATACATGTCTGAGCTGGTGTGTTTTTGTTGCTCTTATTTTTTTTTGAAAATTTTTTTTTAGACGGGGTCAGATTAGGAACAGTCAACATGTATTTGTGCGTGGAAGGTCATGTTTGACAAATCTTATTGAATTTTTTGAAGAGGTTACTAGGAAAGTTAACGAGTGTAAAACAGTGGATGTTTTCTATGTGGACTTCAGTAAGGCCTTTGCAAGGTTCCACGTGGAAAGTTAGTTAGGAAGGTTCAGTTATTAGGTATTAATATTGAAATAGTAAAATGAATTCAACAGTGGCTGGATGGGAGATGCCAGAGAGTAGTGGTGGATAACTGTGTGTCAGGTTGGAGGCCGGTGACTAGTGGTGTGCCTCAGGGATCTGTACTGGGTCCAATGTTGCTTGTCATATACATTAATGATCTGGATGATGGGGTGATAAATTGGATTAGTAAGTATGCAGATGATATTAAGATAGGTGGCGTAGTAGATAATGAAGCAGGTTTTCAAAGCTTGCAGAGAGATTTAGGCCAGTTAGAAGAGTGGGCTGAAAGATGGCAGATGGAGTTTAATGCTGATAAGTGTGAGGTGCTACATTTTGGTAGGGCTAATCAAAATAGGACATACATGGTAAATGGTAGGGCATTGAAGAATGCAGTAGAACAGAGTGATTTAGGAATAATGGTGCAAAGTTCCCTGAAGGTGGAATCTCATGTGGATAGGGTGGTGAAGAAAGCTTTTGGTATGCTGGCCTTTATAAATCAGAGCATTGAGTATAGGAGTTGGGATGTAATGTTAAAATTGTACAAGGCATTGGTAAGGCCAAATTTGGAGTATTGTGTACAGTTCTGGTCACCAAATTATAGGAAAGATGTCAACAAAATAGAGTACAGAGAAGATTTACTAGAATGTTACCTGGGTTTCAGGACCAGAGTTAGAGAAAGGTTGAACAAGTTAGGTCTTTGGAACGTAGAAGGTTGAGGGGGGACTTGATAGAGGTATTTAAGATTATGAGGGGGATAGATAGAGTTCACATGGATAGGCTTTTTCCATTGAGAGTAGGGGAGATTCAAACAAGAGGACATGAGTTGAGAGTTAGGGGGCAAAAGTTTAGTGGTAACACGATGGGGAACTTCTTCACTCAGAGTGGTGGCTGTGTGGAAAGAGCTTCCAGTAGAAGTGGTTCGATATTGTCATTTAAAGAAAAATTGGATAGGTATATGGACGGGAAAGGAATGGAAGGTTGTGGGCTGAGTGCAGGTCGGTGGGACTAGGTGAGAGTAAGCATTCGGCATAGACTAGAAGGGCTGAGATGGCCTGTTTCTGTGCTTATAATTGTTATATGGTTATATGTTCTACCACTGTGGCCTTGAGGTTGCTAAAGTTTCCCATTGAGCTCACTGTTTGGTTACTGGTCCCCTTGACAAACAGGTGAAGCAGTCAACACACAAAAAGTGCTGGAGCAACTCAGCAGGTCAGGCAACATCTATGGAAATGAATTAACAATGAAGGCCAAGACTCTTCATCAGGACAGTCCTGATCAGTCTCAATGAAGGGTCTTGGCCAGAAAGATTGACTATTTATTCATTTCCATAGATGCTGTCTGGCCCGCTGAGTCCCTCCAGCATTATGTGTGTGTGTTGCTCTGGATTTTCAGCATGTGCAGAATCCCTTGTGTTGATGAAGTGGTTACCTGGAGTGAATCCCACTGAACATGAGCTCTGACCCTGTTTGTACTTCAGCACTGTACCTGCCTGAGGGCAGTAGCAACTCACTTGATGCTGATGGCAAATTCGTCCAGCTGCTTAGGCCTCTGCCGAACAAGGAAAGTGCTGTTCTCACGGTTAATCAACTCAGCTTCTGCCTGATGCCGATCGATTGCTCCAGCAAACCTGATAAGTGGATAAATTGCCAGTTATTTAGCAGCCAGTAAAACAGTATCACCTTACGCAGCCAAGCAGGCAGACACTATATCACTATAGATATCATATTCAAGTGTGCTGACAAAACCACTGTTGTTGGCTAGAACAAATGGATGAATCAGCATATAGGAGGGAGAATGAAAGTCTAGCTGAGGGGTTCCATAACAACAACCTTTCATTCTGTGTTACCATAACTAGACAGAAGGTTCTTGGGATCCTGAAAAGTCATGAGGACCAGATGGTGTACATTCCAGTGCTCTGAAAGAGGTGGCTGAAGAGATCGTGGAAGCATTAATAATGATCTTTCAAGAACCACAAGATTCTGGAATTGTTCCAGAAGACTGGAAAATTGCAAATATCATTCCACTTTTCAAGAAGGGGGAGAGGCAGAAGAAAGGAAACTATAGGCCAGTCAGTCTGACCTCAGTGGCTGGGAAGGTGTTGGAGTCTATTATTCTGGATGAAGTTTCAGGGTACTTGGAGACTAATGATAAAGTAAGTCAAAGTCAGCATAGTTTCTGTAAAGGGAAAATCTTGCCTGACAAATCTATTGGAATTTTTTGAAGAAATAACAAACAGGACAAACAAAGGAGGATCGGTTGATGTTGTGTACTCAGAAGGCCTTTGACAAGGTGCCACCCATGAGGCTGCTTAACAAGGTACAAATTCATGGTATTACAGGAAAGATTCTAGCATGGATAAAGCCGTGGCTGATTGGCAGGAGGCAAAGAGTGGGAATAAAGGGAGCCTTTTCTGATTGGCTGCCGGTGATTAGTGGTGTTCCACAGGGAGTCCATCTGCAGGATTCCCTAAAGGTTAATGTGCAGGTTGAGTCTGTGGTGAGGAAGGCAAATGCGATGTTAATGTTCATTTCAAGAGGACTAGAATATAAAAGCAAGCATGTAATGCTGAAAATTTATGAAGCACTGGTGATGCCTCACTTGGAGTACTGTGAGCAGTTTTGGGCCCCTTATCATAAGACCATAAAACAAAGGAGCAGGAGTCAGCCATTGGGCCCATCAAGTCTTCTCCGCCATTTTATCATGAGCTAATCCATTCTCCCATTTAGTCCCACTCTCCTGCCTTCTCCATATAACCATATAACAATTACAGCACGGAAACAGGCCATCTCGGCCCTTCTAGTCCATGCTGAACTCTTACACTCACCTAGTCCCACTGACATGCACTCAGCCCATAACCCTCCATTCCTTTCCTGTCCATATAGCTGCCCAAGTTAATGTTAAACGACAACATCGAACCCGCCTCAACCACTTCTGCTGGAAGCTTGTTCCACACAGCTACAACTCTGAGTAAAGAAGTTCCCCCTCATGTTGCCCCAAAACTTTTGCATTTTAACTCTCAACTCATGTCCTCTTGTTTGAATCTCCCCCACTCGATGGAATAAGCCTATCCACGTCAACTCTATCTATCCTCCTCAATTTTAAATACCTCTATCAAGTCCCCCTTCAGCCTTCTGTGCTCCAAAGAATAAAGACCCAACTTTTTCAACCTTTCTCTGTAACTCAGGTGATGAAACCCAGGTAACATTCTAGTAAATCTTCTCTGTACTCTCTCTATTTTGTTGGCATCTTTCCTATAATTCAGTGACCAAAACTGTACACAATACTCCAAATTTGGCCTCACCAATGCCTTGTACAAATTTCAACATTACATTCCAACTCCTATACTCAATGCTCTGATTTATAAAGGCTAGCATACCAAAAGCTGTCTTCACCACCCTATCCACATGAGATTCCACCTTCAGGGAACTATGCACCATTATTCCTAGATCCCTCTGTTCTACTGCATTCTTCAATGCCCTACCATTTACCTATGTCCTATTTTAATTAGTCCTACCAAAATGTAGCACCTCACATTTATCAGCATTAAACTCCATCTGCCATCTTTCAGCCCACTCTTCCAACTGGCCTAAATCTCTCTGCAAGCTTTGAAAACCTACTTCATTATCCACAACTTCACCCATCTTAGTATCATCTGCATACTTACTAATCCAATTTACCACCCCATCATCCAGATCATTAATGTATATGACAAATAACATTGGACCCAGTACAGATCCCTGAGGCACACCACTAGTCACCAGCCTCCACTCTGACAAACAGTTATCCACCACTATTTTCTGGCGTCTCCCATCCAGCCACTGCTGAATCCATTTTGCTACTTCAATATTAATACCTAACGACTGAACTTTCCTAACTAACCTTCCGTGTGGAATCTTGTCAAAGGCCTTGCTGTAATCCATATGGACAACATCCACCGCTTTACCCTCGTCAACTTTTCATTCAAATGAAACATGTGACCTAGACAAACTCATACAAGTGCCAGGCTTTAGGTGTTTGAGAAAGGACAGTGAGGAAGGCAAAAGAGGTGGGGGCGTGGCACTGTTGATCAGAGATAGTGTCACGGCTGCAGAAAAGGAGAAAGTCATGGAGGGATTGTCTATGGAGTCTCTGTGGTAGAAGTTAGGAACAGGAGGGGGTCAATAACTCTACTGGGTGTTTTTTATAGACTACCCAATAGTAACAGGGACATCGAGGAGCAGACAGGGAGACAGGTTCTGGAAATCTGTGGTGGGAGATTTTAATTTCCCAAATATCGATTGGCATCTCACTAGAGCAAGGGGTTTAGATGGGTGGAGTTTGTTAGGTGTGTTTAGGAAGGTTTTCTGACACAAGCCTGCAAGAGGAGAGGCTGTGCTCGATCTGTTATTGGGAAATTAACCTGGTCAGGTGTTAGGGCTCTCAGTGGGAGAGCAATCTGGAGATAGTAATCACAATTCTATCTCCTTTACCATAGCATTGGAGAGGGATAGGAACAGACAAGTAAGGAAAGCATTTAATTGGAGCAAGGGGAAATATGAGGCTATCAGGCAGGAACTTGGAAGCATAAAATGGCAACAGATGTTCTCAGGGAAACGTACGGAAGAAATGTGGCAAATGTTCAGGGGATATTTGCGTGGAGTCCTGCATAGGTACATTCCAATGAGACAGGGAAAGGATGAGAGGGCACAGGAACAGTGGTGGACAAAGGCAGTTGTAAATCAGGTCAAGAAGGAAAGAAGAGCTTACGAAAGGTTCAAAAAACTAAGTAATGATAGAGTACTTGAAGATTGTAAGGCTAGCAGAAGGAGCTTAAGAATGAAATTAGGAGAGCCAGAGGGGCTATGAGAAGGCCACCATACCCTTTGATGCCCTGGCTACTCAGATACCTATTGATCTCTGCCATAAATACACCCAGTGATTTGGCCTCCACTGCTGCCCGTGGCAACAAATTCCTCACCACTCTCTGGCTAAAAAATTTTTTTTGCATCTCTGTTCTGAACGGGCGCCCTTCAATCCTTAAGTCATGCCCTCTCGTACTTGACTTCCCCACCACGGGAAACCACTTTGCCACATCTACTCTGTCCATGCCTTTCAACATTCGAGATGTTTCTATGAGGTCCCCCCTCATTTTTTCTAAACTCCAAGGAATACAGTCCAAGAGCAGTCAAATGTTCCTCATATGTTTACTCCTCACATTCCCGGAATCATTCTAGTAAATCTTCTCTGAATCCTCTCCAACGTCAGTACATCCTTTCTTAAATAAGGAGACCAAAACTGCCCACGGTACTCCAAGTGAGGTCTTACCAGCGCCTTATAGAGCCTCAACATCACATCCCTGCTCCTATACTCTATTCCTCTAGGAATGAATGCCAACATTGCATTCACCTTCTTTACCACTGACTCAGCCTGGAGGTTAACCTTAAGGGTATCCTGTACGAGGACTCCCAAGTCCCGTTGCATCTCAGAACTTTGAATTCTCTCCCCATTTCAATAATCATCTGCCCATTTATTTCTTCTGCCAAAGTGCATAATCATACACTTTCCAACATTGTATTTCATTTGCCACTTCCTTGCCCACTCTCCCAATCGAAACAAGTCTCTCTGCAGACTCTGTTTCCTCAGTACTACCAGCCCCTCCACCTATCTTTGTATTATCAGCAAACTTAGCCACAAAGCCATCTATTCCATAATCCGAATTGTTGATGTACAACGTAAAAAGAAGCGGCCCCAACACTGATCCTTGTGGAACACCACTGGTAACCGGCAGCCGACCAGAACAGGATCCCTTTATTCCCACTCTGTTTCCTGCCAATCAGCCAACGCTCTATCCACGTATGTAACTTTCCTGTAATTCCATGGGCTCTTCTCTTGTTAAGCAGCCTCATGTGTGGCACCTTGTCAAAGGCCTTCTGAAAATCCAAATACACAACATCCACTGCATTTCCCATGTCTAGCCTACTGGTAATTTCCTCAAAAAATTGCAATAGGTTTGTCAGACAGGATTTTCCTTTAAGGAAACCATGCTGAGTTCTGCCTATCTTGTCATATGCCTCCAGGTACTCCATAACCTCATCCTTGCCAATTGCCTCCAACAACTTCCCAACCACCAATATGAAGCTAACAGGACTATAATTTCCTTTTTGCTTCCTTGCCCCCTTCTTAAATAGCGGAGAGACATTTGTAATCTTCCAGTCCTCTGGAACCATGCCAAAATATATTGACTTTTGAAAGATCATTGCTAATGCCTCCACAATCTCCACAACTACTTCCTTCAGAACACGAGGGTGCATTCCATCTGGTCCGGGAGATTTATCTACCCTTGGACTATTCAGCTTCCTGAGTACTTTCTCTGTCGTAATTGTGACTGCGCACACTTCGCTTCCCTGCCACCCTTGAGTGTCCGGTATACTGCTGACGTCTTCCTCAGTGAAGACTGATGCAAAATACTCGTTCAGTTCCTCTGCCATCTCCTTATTTCCCATTACAACTTCTCCAGCATCATTTTCTATCGGTCCTATATCTACACTCTCCTGTCTTTTACTCTTTATATACTTGAAATATTTGCTAGCTTCCTTTCATAGTTCATCTTTTCCCTCTTAATGACCTTCTTAGTTTCCTTTTGTAAGCTTCTAAAAACTTCCCAATCCTCTGTCGTCCCACTAATTTTTGCTTCCTTGTATGCCCCCTCTCCTTTAACTTTGGCTTTGACTTCTCTTGTCAGCTACGGTTGCATCCTTTCTTCATTTGAAAATTTCTTCTTTTTTGGAATATATCTGTCTTGCACCTTCCTCACTTCTCGCATAAACTCCAGCCACTGCTACTCTGCCGTCCTTCCTGCTAGTGTCCCTTTCCAGTCAACTTTGGCCAGTTCCTCTCTCATGCCACTGTAATTTCCTTTACTCCACTGAAATACTGTAGAAAGTATTTGCTGAAACTGGAGAGGGTTTAAAGGAGGTTCGCGAAAATGTTTCCAGGCCTGAATGGCTTGTCATATGAAAAGCATTTGATGGCTCTAGGCCTTTATTCGCTGGAATTTAGAAGAACCAGGGGTGGCTTCATTGAAACCTATTGAACGTGAAAGACCTTGATAGACTCTCCCACCATAGGAAACATCCTCTCCACTTCCACTCTAAGACCAGAAGACACAGCCTCAGAATAGAGGAGTGTCCTTTCTTTGGCTAGTGAGTGGTTTATCTGTGGAATTCTTTGCCACAGGCAGATGTGGAGGCCAAGTCTTTATGTATATTTTTGGCAGAGTTTGACACATTGGTGATTGTTTAGGGCATGAAGGGACATGGGGAAGGCAGGAGTTTGGGTCTGAGAGGAGAAATGGATTAGCCATGGTGAAATGATGGAGCAACCTTGATGGGTCAAATAGCCTAATTTTGCTGATTATTGACTTCAAGAGGGGAAAACTAGAGGTCCACGAGCCAGTCCTCATCAGAGGATCAGAGTTGGAAAGATCAGAAAATTTAAATTCTTCAGTATTATTATTTGGGAGGACCTGTCCTGCACCCAGTATGTAAGTGCAAATATGAAGAAGCACTGCATCACCTCTATTTCCTTAGATGTATGCAAAGATTTGATATGGCATCAAAATCCTTGATAAACTTCTATAGGTGTTGGAGAGTATATTAATTAGTTGCAATACAGCCTGGTATGGAAACACTAAGACCCTTGAACAGAAAATCCTTCAAAAAGTAATGGATACATTGAGGTCCATCACAGGTAAAACCCTCCCCACCATTGAGCACATCTACACGGAACGATGTCACAAGAAAACAGCATTCATCATTAAGGACCAAACCACCCAGGGTATGCTCTCTTCTCACTGCTGCCATCAGGAAGAAGGTACAGGAGCCTCAGGGTCCACACTACTGGGTTCAGGAACAGTTATTATCCCTCAAATTTCAGACTCTTAAACCAGTGGGGATAATTTCACTTGCCCCATTACAGAACTGTTCCCACAACCTATGAACTTGATATTTGTTGCTTATTTATTATGTATTTTTTTCTTTGTATTTACAGTTTGTTGTCTTATGGACACTAGTTGTTTGTCCTGTCCTGTTGTGTGTGATCTTTCATTGATTCTATTATGGTTCTTGGATTTACAGAGTATACCCATAAGAAAACGAATCTTAGGGTTGTATATGTTTTTTTGATAATAAACTTACTTGAAGTTTGAACCTGTGTCCACACCAGGACATCCCAAAATACACACCAGAAATGAAATACTTTGGAATATTGATACTTGTTTAAACACAAGTAGTACCTGATACAAGAATACAAGTCCCAGACACAAGAATCTGGAAAAACTGGCAATTGCTTCCCAGTTCTTTCAAACATAGTGCCCATGAGATGTGTTGTTCATTTGAGAGTGAAGCCAATAACCTCATCATCACAGAATGGAAAAAAAAATTAGTCATTTTCAGACTGGTGGAGAGCTGCAGGGACCCTGGCAGTTGAGAGTCTACATTAATGGTTTGTGTGAAGGAAAGTTTTGTCAATGGAGGGAGAGGAGAGGGTTTATCCTGTGTAATGTATCCTAGTATACAAAGCTGGGTGATTGTATAGGTTGTGAGAGGTTGTAGGTAGGATATAGGAGGGGTAAATGAATGGGGCAGGACAAGGTAGATGGAATATAATGTCAAAAAATGCATGGTCATCCAGTTTTGGAGAAAAAAATTAGAAAGGTATAGTATACTAAAATGATCTTTCTCTGCTGGACAAGGAGTGAGCTGCTGACATGAAGCAGTCAGTTCCACTCATACCCTGACACCTGTGTTTTTTATAAAGTGCTTTGTACATTCCTCCTCACAACAGCAATCGTGAGTTCTGAGAGTCCCTCACACCACCAGCCACAGTTTTGACTAACTGAGTCAACAATTGTATGCTAGAATTGGGCTGAGTCGATGCTAACCCCCATCAGCCACTGCTTTAACCAACTGAGTCAACAATTGTATGCTGGTGTTCGGCTGTGCCTCGGGGTACTGGTGTGATGCACATACGTACCATGCAAATCCTGAGTAATCCATACGTTTTGGAACCTGTAGGCAAAGAACAAACTATCACAGACTGCATTCTGGGAGATCAGTCATCAAAAGTACATTGAGAGAATTCCCAGCTCTTTATATTGTCAGGAATGTTGGGATTTGTATCAGAGTTTGGAGTATGAAGAGCAGACATTACTTGAAAACAACACAAGAGCCCTGTTGGATCACATCTGGTAGACTGGGAGCAGCTCTGGAACAGAGGAATATACACCTGGAGCACCAGGATCAGCTGGAAACTCACCTGGAACACAGGAAGATCTTTGGGTCTCACAGCTGGAGCATCAGGACCAGCTGGGAACTATACCTGGAACACGGAGATCTTTGGGTCTCACAGCTGGAGCATCAGGACCAGCTGGGAACTATACCTGGAATACAGGGAGATCTTTGGGTCTCACAGCTGGAGCATCAGGACCAGCTGGGAACTATACCTGGAACACGGAGATCTTTGGGTCTCACAGCTGGAGCATCAGGACCAGCTGGGAACTATACCTGGAACACGGAGATCTTTGGGTCTCACAGCTGGAGCATCAGGACCAGCTGGGAACTATACCTGGAACACAGGGAGACCTCTGGGTCTCACAGCTGGAATACAAGGAGATCACAGGGAAGCACAGCTGGAACACAGGGAGATAGAGTCATAGAAAAGTACAGCACAGAAACAGGCCCTTCAGCTCATCTAGTCTATGCTGAACAGCATGTCTAATCCAATTTACTACCTCATCTTGAATACTGAGCGACTGAACCTTCTTGACCAACCTACCATGCGGGACTTTGTCGAATGCCTTGCTATTATCCATGTAGACAACATCACAGCTTAACCTTCATCAACTTTCCTGGCAACTTCCTTGAAACACTCTATAAGATTGGTTAGACATGACCTGACACACATGAGGCTATGCTGACTTTCCTTAATCAGTTCATCTCTATCCAAATAGTTATATATCCAGTCTGTCAGAATGCCTTCCAATAACTTCCCCACTATGAACATCAGGCTCACTGGCCTATAATTTTTAGTTTATTTTTAGAGCCATTCTTGAATAGCAGAACCACATTGGCTATCCTCCAATCTTCCGGTTACCTCACCAGTCACGAAGATCTCTGTGACTCACAGCTGGAGCATCAGGATCAGCTGGGAACTCACCGGGAACACAGGGAGATCTCTGTGACTCACAGCTGGAGCACAGAACCAGCTGGGACTGCACCTGGAATACAGTGAGTTCTCTGGGAATCACAACTGGAATTCTAGGAGCAGTTGGGACTACACAAGGATCACAGAGAGATTTCTGGGAATCACGCCTGGAATATGGCTCCAGAGACTACAGTTCAATCCT
Source organism: Mobula birostris (assembly GCF_030028105.1). Lineage (NCBI taxonomy): Eukaryota > Metazoa > Chordata > Chondrichthyes > Myliobatiformes > Myliobatidae > Mobula > Mobula birostris. The sequence continues at coordinate 645,607 of NC_092381.1, read as the reverse complement.
GACTTCTGATGCTGTCTGGATGGAGTTTGCACATTTTTGCCGCAGAGTTTATCCTAGTATATTGCATCCAAAGATGATAAGATAGTGCTATAGCATGGTGAGACATTACAAGCCGTACTCTGCAGACCTGCTCACTTACCATGTGGAATTGCTCTGGGTACTTCCGATTCCTTCCACATCCCAAAGGTATGTGGTTTCAGTATAAATGATCCTAGAGTGGCAGTAAACTTGGGGGAAAATTTATGAGGATGTGAGTAAAAATGGAATTAGTGTAAATTTAGACACGAGAGACAGCAGGTGCTCGAATCTGAGGAAATAAACAAAACTGCTGTAACAATTTAATGGGTTGAGCAGCATCTGTAGGGCAAGAGGATTTATTGATGGAGGTAGAGGAGTTATCGATGGAGAGAGGGGGATAGGATTTATCGATAGAGGGAGGGGATATATCTGCAGAGAGAGAGAGGAGAGGATTTATCCAGGAGGGGAGAGGACTTATCAATGGAGGGAGAAGATTTATCGAGCAGAGGGGATTTATGCATGGACAGGAGAGGATTTATTAATTGGGTGGAGAAGATTTATCGGTGGGGGGGGAGCGAGATGAAAGAAGTTATCAATGTTTTGGTTTGAAACCCTACATCTTTTCTTTGTGGAGATGCTGGATTGTCAATATGAAGAAGAGAAGTGGAGTGGTTGGAGAGGATTCTGAGGTGGTTGGTGGACTGAGGAATGGGGTTGACGTGTGAGATAAGACAGGCAGATTTTGTCAGGTAGGGGAGGTGAGTTTGATTGAGTTGGAAACGTGGCAAATGAATGATCAATAGAGGGGTGAGAGGGGTGGGAGATGGAGGGGGAGATGGAGATAGAGAGAGAGAATGGAAGATACAAGACATGTTGCAAGGTTGTAGGAGGGTTATGTGAAGATGGGAGACCTACTGGAAGGAGATAAGCAGGAACACAGAAACTATGCTCAATTCTCGCAAGTAAAAGAGGTCAGAGCAGAGAGGTGAAGGTAGGTTGTTACCGGATAGGGGGCTGGGGGCTGACCTGTGTGTGAAGGGGAATTAAAATGGGTGATGGAGTCTGAGGAGACAGTGGATAAGAGACAAATATGGGAAGGTGAGAGTGAATGAATAAGAGTAATTACTGTAGATGCTCAATGGTGTGCACCAAGTCCATGGGCCAAAGTGCTTGTATTCACATAGCACCACTGGGTGACATTGCTGGTGAGACAGAGAAATGAAAGTACCAGCACTCCGTGGAACTCACTGACTGCTGCATATCAAACGTACCTCACAGAATAGAGCAATGTAGACATTGTGAAGGCATTACACCTCCATTCCCCATGAAGAAGGTCTCAAAGCCCTCTGCTACTTTCTGGATAATAGACCTCACCAGATCCCCACCACCACTACCCTCCTCCAGTTGGCAGAACTGGTTCTCACACTCAATAGCTTCTCTTTTGGCTCTTCCCACTTTCTTCAGACTAAGGGTGTAGCTGTGGGAACTCGCATGGGCCCTAGCTATGCCTGCCTCTTTGTTGGTTATGTGGAACAGTCTGTGCTCCAAACCTATTCTGGTACTGCTCCCCAACTTTTCCTTCAGTACATTGATGACTACATTGGTGCTGCTTCCTGCACCCATGCTGAGCTCGTCAATTTCATCGACTTTACTTCTAACTTCCACCCAGCCCTCAAGTTCACTTGGTCTATCTCGGACACTTCTCTCCCCTTTCTCGATCTCTCAGTCCCCATCCCTGGAGACAGACTGTCCATTGACATCTTCTACAAGCCCACTGACTCTCGTGGCTACCTCAACTATACCTCTTCCCACCCCGCCACATGGAAAAATGCCATTCCCTATTCCCAGTTCCTCCATCTCCGCCGCATCTGCTCCCAGGATGAGGTTTTCCGTTCCAGGATATCTCAAATGTCCTCTTTCTTTAAGGATCGTGGTTTCCCTTCTGCTGTCATCAATGATGCCCTCACCCGCATCTCCTCCATTTCCCACACTTTGGCTCTCACCCCATCCTCCGGCCACCACAACAGAGACAGAGTTCCCCTTGCCCTCACCTACCACCCCACTAGCCTCCGGATCCAGCACATTATCCTCCGCAACTTCCACCACCTTCAACAGGACCCCACCACTAAGCACATCTTTCCCTCTCCACCCTTCTCCACTTTCCACAAGGATCGGTCCCTCCGTGACTCCCTGGTCCACACATCCCTCCCCACGGATCTCCCACCCGGCACTTCCCTGTAAGCGCAAGTGCTACACCTGTCCCTACACCTCCTCTCTTGCCACCATTCAGGGCCCCAGACAGTACTTCCAGGTGAGGCAACACTTCACTTGTGAGTCTGTTGGGGTCACCTATTGCATCCGGTGCTCCCGGTGCGGCCTCCTCTACATCGGTGAAACCCAACGCAGATTGGGGGACCGCTTCGTCGAGCACCTCCACTCCATCCGTCACAACAGACAAAATCTCCCTGTAGCCACCCACTTCAACTCTGCTTCCCACTCCCATTCGGATATGTCCATACGTGGCCACCTCTACTGCCATGATGAGGCTAAACTCAGGTTGGAGGAGCAACATCTTGTATACCGTCTAGGTAGTCTCCAGCCCCTTGGTATGAACATAGAATTCTCCAACTTCCAGTAATTCCCTCCCCCTATCCCTATGTCACTCTGCCCCTCCCCCAGCTGCCTACCATCTCCCTCTTGGTTCCGCCTCCTTCTACTACCCATTGCGTTTTCCCGTATTCCTTCTTCACCTTTCCTGCCTATCACCTCCCTGCTTCCCCTCCCCCACCCCTTTATCTTTCCCCTTACTGGTTTTTCAACTGGAACTGACCAGCCTTCTCCTTCCCACCCTCCCCCCACCTTCTTTATAGGGCCTCTGCCCCCTCCCTCTTCAGCCCTGACAAAGGGTTCCGGCCCGAACCGTCAACCAATCTTTTCCATGGATGCTGCCCGACCTGCTGAGTTCCTCCAGCTTGTTGTGAGTGTTGTGAAGGCAAAGAGTGTTTTTCAGTTGGGTATTTAATTAGTTTGGTGGTTCCTTAAGGGTGGTAGTGGGGATAAGCTCCCACTACCTATTAAATGCTCCCAGTGACACGCGTCTCAAATAGCCTCTGACAACCAAGTCCAGCTCCTGGCCTTCGTGTGAGGCTTTGCTACTAAACCCAGAGGAACTGGTTCTACTGCCAAGAGAAGGGGCAAAGGCGGATTACTGGTGCCTTAAAACCAGTCACTCTAGACAAGGGGCTCATTTAGAAGGAAAACTCTGATCTCGAACCTCCGCTACCTTGCGGCTACACCCACTCAAGGGGAAGCCTTCAGATGCTGTCTGGCAACTTTGAAGTTGCTGGTGCCACACTCTATCAGTCTCTCCCATTCCTTTGGGTTCATCAGATGCATTGCAAGGGGTAGCCTGCTACATGGGCAACAGCTTGCACTAGAACATAGAAATCTACTGCACAGTACAGGCCCTTCGGCCCACAATGTTGTGCCGACCATGCCAGCTACTCTAGAAACTGCCTAGAGTTTCCCTAGCACGTAGCCTTCTAATTTTCTAAGCACTGCCCAGGCTTGTGTATCCCCACAGCTAAGAGACAACATTCATGGTCGACCCTGAATCATGGAGGCCTCACTCACTAATTAGTTTGGCACAGCATTAAGGGCCTGTGCTGAATGTTCTATACGTGTGTTCTCCGTGGATTAAGTTTACTTACACAGGGCAAGGGCTTGACGCAGTCACGGGGGAAGAAGCCCATCTCCCTCGTTGTCAGGTTTCGACCCTTGAACAGAAACAGAGTGTGTGTTACATCACTGCCAGGCACTGCCCCACTCAGCCCCAAGGGATGACCCAGAGTCGTGGGTATATTGCCATTTAATTGGGACATATCAGGACCAGAACGTTTTGGCTCAATTAAGTGACTGTCCCAATTATCTGAAGTTTCAAGGAAATAGTCAAAAAAGTATAAAAAAAAAGTGAGTAACAAAATATGCATTTAAATCAGATGCAGAAACATTAGACTGCTACCAATATTACTACGGTACTACAAACCATGTATTAGTTTCTAATAGTTATCAATAGAGGAATACATATAGTGTACACTACCGTGTTCTTTTGATGACTGTAAATGAACAAAATCAGCACAGACACCTAGTACAGATAATGGATTGCCATCATTGCCTTTCTGCATGAAGTAGTATTATAATCCTACAATAAACTTCCTGGCATCCTGTGTAGTCAGTAGTTCAGGTTCAGTTGTGTCACCCTCATCAATTCCTCATCTTCATAAATCATTGCCGCCCCCCCACCTTGGTGTTTTGATACAATATTTTTGACGATTGCATCTCCCAAATCTTCATTCTCATTGTAACATGCAAGATGATTGTCGGTACCTTCATTCTATGTAGTTCCTAACTTGTTGAAGTTGTGAAATCATTTCATTTTCACTCTCAGCTGTTTCTGGCATTTCCAAATCTGAATGCTTCAAACTGCAGTCAGCAAAACAGTTCTGAATTGCCTTGCTGCTTAGTTCTTGCCAACAATCACTAACTCACTGTACTGTCTGTAAAAAGTTAACCCTTGTACTAACTTTGTTAGCTGTTGAAGAGGATAATCATAATCATAGTCACAGAAACAGGCTTTTCAGCCCATCTAGTCCATGCCAAAACCAATTAAACTACCTATTCCAATCGACCTGCTCTGGGAACATAGCCCTCCGTATCCCTACTATCCATATACCTATCCAAACTTCCCTTAAATTTTGAAATTGAGCTTGCATCGACTTGTGCTGGCTGCTCATCCGATACTCTCACACCCTCTGAGTGAAGGAGTTTCCCCTCATGTTCCCCTTAAACTTCTCACCTTCACCCTTAAACAATAACCTTTGGTTGTAGTCTCACTCAACATCTGTGGGAAAAAACTGCTTGCATTTACCTTATCTATACCACTCATAATTTTGTATACCTCTATCAAATCTCCTGTCAGTGTTCTAAAGAATACAGTCCTAACCTATTCCATTATTCCTTATAACACAGGTCCTCCAAACCCAACAACATCCTTGTAAATTTTCTCTGCTCAACCTTTTTTACATCTTTCCTGTACATAGGTGACCAAAACTGCACCCAATACTTCAAATTAGGCCCCACTGCCTTATACAACTTCAACATAACATCCCATCTTCTGTACTCGAAGCATTGATTTTTGAAGGCCAATATACCGAAAGCTTTCTTTATAGCCCTATCTGCCTGTGGTGTCAGTTTCAACAAATTATGGACCTGTATTCCCAGATCCATTTGTTCTACACACTCCTCAGTGCCCTACCGTTTATTGTGTAAGAGCTACCCTGGTTGGTCCTACCACAGAATCAAACCGCGCACTTGTCTGCATCAAATTCCATCTGCTATTTTTCAGCCCACTTTTTCAGCTGATTCTCTGCTAGCCATGATAGCCCTCCTCTCTATCCACTACACCCCCAGTCTTGGTGTCATCCGCAAATTTTTTGATCCAGTTAACCACATTATCATCGAGATCGTTGATACAGGTGACAAACAACAAAGGACCCAGCACCAATCCCTGTGGCACACCACTTGTTAAAGGCCTCCAATCAGAGAGGCAACCCTCTACTACCACTCTCTGGTTTCTCCCACAAAGCCAATGACTAATCCAATTTACTACTGCATCCTGAATACTGAGCGACTGAACTTTCTTGACCAACCTCCCGTGCAGAACCTCGGCAAATCCCTTACTAAAGTCCATGTAGACAACATCCTCTGCCTTGCCTTCATCCTTGTAACTTCCTTGAAAAACTCGATAAGATTCTTTAGACATGACCTACCATGCACAAAACCATGCTGACTATCCTTAATCAGTCCATATCTATCCAAATACTTATATATCTGTTCCATTAGGATATTTTCAAATCACTTTCCCGCAACTAATGTCAAACTCAGCAGCATATAATTTCCTGTTTTCTGTTTAGAGCCTTTTTTAAGCAGCAGAACAACATTGACTATCCTCCAAACCTCTGGCATCTTTTCTGTTGCTAAGGCTGTTTCAAGTATCTCTGCTAAGGTTCCAGCAATTTTTGCACTTGTCTCCCATAGGGTCCGAGGGAACACCTTCTCAGGCCTTGGGGATTTATCCACCTGTTTTGCCACAGGTTAGCAAACACCTCCTCCTCTGTAACCTTTACAGGGTGCATGAAGTTGATGCTGCTTTGCCTCACTTCTATAGACTCCGTATCTGTCTCCCAAGTAAACTAACTTAAGATCTCCCTCATCTGTTTTGGATCCATACATAGATTACCATTCTGGTCTTCCAGTGAACCAATTTTGTACCTTGCAATCCCTCTGCTCTTAACATATCTGCAGAATCCCTTAGGATTCTTGTTAAGCCTTGTCTGCTAGAACAACTTCATGCCTTCTTTTAGTCTTCCTAATTTTTTCTTAAGAATTCACTTGCATCTCTTCTACTCCATAAGCACCTCATCTGTTCCTACCTGCCTATACTTGCTATGCACCTCCTTTTTTTTCTTAACTAGGTCCTCAATATCTCTTGAAAACCAAGGCTCCTTATGCTTGTTATCTTTACCTTTTATTCTGACAGGCACATATAAGCTTTCTACCCTCAAAATATCTTTTTTGAAGGCCTCCCACTTTCCAAGTATACCTTTGCTAAAAACAGGCTGTCCCAATCCACATTTGCCAATCATTTCTGATACCATCAAAACTGGCATTTTTCCAATTTAGAATTGATTAGTGCGAGACCAATTGATTCGGAGAGAGAGAGAGAGAGAGAGAGAGAACTTCGCACAAGTTGGGGAGAAGAGTTTAAAAAAGGAGCATTTCGCAGGGCTTGGCATATTAATGACAGACCAATCGATTTGTGATTCATTAGCAGGAGTAAATAAAAATAAGGCAGGGTCAAAGCAGAACAGCCATTGTGTGAGTGGACCAGTGTAGGAGTGGGAACTTGAGGCTTTGGCAAAGAGGCACAGGTAAGTAGCACAGAAGGCTTTTGTAGTGGTTAAATAAAAAGTCATTAAATTACAGCTGATTAAATAAAGTAGGGATGATGCAGGACCAGGTGATGTGCATAGCTGCATGACGTGGGAGCTGGTGGACCCCACTGTGGTTCCTGGTGACCACATCTTGCAGCAAGTGTTGGCTGCTCGAGGGAATCAGACTCAAAGTTGATGACCTGGAATCGGAGGTTCAAACACTGTGGCACATCAGGGAGTGGGAGAGTTACCTGGATTCTCTGTTTCAGGTGGTAATCACACCATTAGATTAGCTGCCTCAAATCCGGTCTGTGGTCAGGAGGGTGTGACTGTGAGTGAGGTGGGTAGTGGGATCCAAGAGAAGATGCTGGAGGAGCCTCAGCCCTTGATCTTGTCCAGCTGGTCTGAGATTCTTGCTCCCTGGGTGGACGAGAGTGAGGGCTGTAGGAAGGATGAGCAGCCTAACTGTGATGCTACTTCAGGGAGTGATTGAAGAGGAGAAGAGAGAAGAGAAATGTAGTGGTAATTGGGGATAGTATAGTCAGGGGAATAGACAGAGTTTTCTGTAACAAGGATAGAGCATCCCGAAGGCTGTGTTGCCTGCCTGGTGCCCGGGTTTGGCACATCTTATCTGACCTGCAGAGGAATTTGCAGTGGGAGGGGAAAGACCCAGTTGTCATGGTCCATGTGGGTACCAACGACATACTGTAGGTAGAATGAGGGAAGAGATTCTGTTGAGGGAATTTGAGCAGCTAGGGACTAAGTTAAAGAACAGAACCAAAAAGGTAGTAATCTCTGAATTACTACTTGACCCACATGCAAATTGGCATAGGGTCAAGAAGATTAGAGAGTTAAATGTGTGGCTCAAGGATTGGTGTGGGAGAAGTGGGTGTGAATTCATAGGAAATTGGCACCAGTATTGGGGAAGGAGGGAGCTGTACCAATGGGATGGGCTCCACCTGAACCGTGATGGGACTTGGATCCCAGCGAATCACAAACTAGAGCTGAGGATAGGGCTTTAAACTAAATAGTAGTGGGCTGAGTTCAACAGATTGGAGAAGTATGGATAAAGTAAAAAAAGAAAAGTGTGGACAAAGATAAAGAAAAAACAAAAGATAAAAAAGAGAAAAGTAAGAGTGGAGTGAAGAAAAGTTAAGTGCAAAAAATTTTAAAAGCACAATAGGGCACTTTATTTGAATGCCCGTAGGTCAGTGAACTTGTAGCTCAAATCGGTACAAAGGACCATTACAGAGATGTGGTTGCAGGGTGCTGAGGATTGAAATTAAATACCTCAGGTATTTAATATTTATCAGGTAATACGGAAGGATAGGCAGGAAGGTAAGGGAGGTGTGGTAGCGCTCTTAATTAAAGATGAGATCAGGGCGATAGTGAGAGACGATGTAAGATCTAAGGAGCATAATGTTAAATCCATCTAGATAGAGATTAGGAATATTAAAGGGAAAATATCACTGGTGGGAGTTCTATCGGCCACCGAAGAATGACATTACAGTGGCACAGGCAATAAACAGAGAAATATATGAGGCGTGGAACAGCAGTTATCATGGAGGACTTTTAACTTGCATATAGATTAGGTGAATCAAGTTGGTTGAGGCAGTCTTAAGGAGGTCTTCACAGAATGCACCTGTGTAGTCTTTCTTGAACAGCATATTACTGAACCTACAAGGGAACGTGCTATCTTAGATCTGGTCCTGTGCAATGAGACAGGTAAAATTAGTGATCTTGTAGTTAGGGATCCTCTTGGAAAGAGTGATCACAGTATCTCATACTGTGTAAGAGTTTCTCATACAAATAGAAGATGCAGTAGTTTGATCTAAAACCAGTGTATTATGCCTAAACAATGGAGACAACAATGGGATGAGGGAGGATTTGGCGAGTGTAGACTGGGAATACAGGCTATATGGTAGAACAGTTGTGGAACAGTGGAAGATTTTCAAAGAGGTTTTTCATGGTGCCCAACAAAAGTATATTCCAGTTAAAAGCAAGGACAGTAAGCGGGGGGGGGGGGGGCGAAGAGAGCCAGCCTTGGATAACTAAGGAAATAAAAGAAGTCATCAAACTAAAAGCTTATGCATACAAAGTCACCAGAGTAGTGGGAAGCTGGAAGATTGGGAACACTTGAAATAGTAACAAAGAACCATGAAGTGAACAATAAAGAAAGGGAAGATAGATTATGAAAATAAACTAGTACAAAATATGAAAACAGATAGTAAAAGTTCTTATAATGATATAAAGTGGAAAAAGGTGGCTAAAGTGAACGTAGGTCCCTTGGAGAACGAGAAGGGGGAATTGATATTGGGTAATGAGGAAATGACTGAGGCTTTGAATGACTATTTTGTGTCGGTCTGCATGGAGGAGGACACATCTAACGTGTCAAAGAGAGATGTTATGGGTGCGATGAGAGGTGTGGACCTCAATATAACAGCGATCACTAAAGAGGTAATGTTGAGCAAACTTGTGGGCCTGAAGGTAGACAAGTCCCCTGGTCCTGATGGAATGTATCCCAGGGTACTGAAAGAAATGACAGTGGTTATAGTTGAAGCTCTGGTAATAATTTACCAAAATTCTCTGGACTCTGGGCAGTTCCTGTCAGATTGGAAGATGGTGACTGTCATGCCACTGTTCAAAAAAGGATGTAGGCAAAAGGCAGATAATTATAGGCCAGTTAGTTTAACATCTGTAGTTGGGAAAATGCTTGAAGCTTTCATTAAAGAAGAAATAGCAAAGAATCTGGAAAGAAATGGATCCATCAGGCAGACGCAGCATGGAGTCAACAAAAGCAAGTCCTGTTTGACAAACTTACTGGAGTTCTTTGAGGATATAATGAGCACAGTGGATAGAGGAGAACAGATGGACATTATTGACTTGTATTTCCAGAAAACATTTGATAAGATGCTACATAAAAGACTTACCCATAAGATAAGGATGCGAAGAGTTGGCAGTGATGTATTAGCATGGATAGAGGATTGGTTAACTAATAGAACGCAGCACGTTGGGATACATGGGTGTTATTCTGCTTGGCAATCAGTGGTGAGCGGTGTGCCGTAGGGGTCAGTGCTGAGCCCGCAACTGTTCACGATCTGGAAGAGGGGACCCAGTGTAATGTATCTAAGTTTGCCGATGATGCTAAATTGAGTGGAAAAGCAAATTGTGCAGAAGATATGGAGAGTCTGCAGAGAGATATGGATAGGTTCAGGGAGTGGGCAAGGCTCTGGGAGATGGAGTACAATGTTGGTAAATGTGAGGTCATCCACTTTGGAACGAAAAATGAAAGAATAAATTATTATTTAAAAGGTAAAAGATTGCAGCATGCTGCTGTGCAGAGGGACTTGTGAGTGCTTGTGCGTGAATCACAAAAGGTTTGCAGATGCAGCAGGCTATCAAGAAGGCAAATGGATTGTTGGCCTTCATTGCTAGAGAGATTGAACTCAAGAGCGGGGAGGTTATGCTGCAACTATACAGGGTACTGGTGAGGCTGCACCTGGAGCACTGCATAGAGTTCTGGTCTCCTTACTTGAGGAAGGATATACTGGCTTTGGAGACAGTGCAGAAGAGGTTCATCAGGTTGACTCCAGAGATGAGGGGGTTAGACAATGAGGAGAGATTGAGTTGCCTGAGACTGTACTCGCTGGATTTCAGAAGAATGAGAGGAGATCTTATAGAAACATATATAATTATAATTATGAAAGAGATAGTGTCACAACCACAGATTCGGCAGCGCAGCAGATTCGGCAATTGCTCTTGTGAATATGCACATGTCAGCTAATTATTTTTTCATTGTGATAGTATTTAACTCCATTCGTTCCACCGTAGTGTTTGTCAAGACTTGAACCCAGGACGTAGCTATGCTTCGTTATCTGCATTCCACTTTGCCTGAGAAATTGGACTATCGAGTCAAAAGACTCTGAAGACTAGCAGTACTTGTTTTATTCTCAGTTGTTCTTTTCAGCCACAGTGTAGGCTTCATTTTCCATTTGAGAGTTTTAGTTAATGGCCCTAGTTTGGCCTAGTGTTTATTGTTTTCTTTTTCCCTTTAACATTGTTCGCATTAGTCTGTGAAATATCGACCTGCCTCAGTGTCTCTCACTCTGCACTTGGACCATATCCAACCTGGTGACAGGTAGATAAGATAGAGGCAGGAAAGTGGTTTCCACTGGTAGGTGAGCCTTAAGATTCAGGGGTGTAGATTTAGGATGGAGATGAGGAGGAACTGTTTTTCCCCCAGAGAGTGGTGAATCTGTGGAATTCTCTGCCCAATGAAGCAGTGTAGGCTACTTCAGTAAATATATTTAAGTCAAGGTTGGACAGATTTTTGCATAGTAGGGGGATTAAGGGTTATGGGGAAAAGACAGGTAGGTGGAAAATGAATCCATGGCCAGATCAGCCATGATCTTATCTGGCCCATCGAGCAGGCTCGATGGGCCAGATGGCCTACTCCTGCTTCTATTTCTTACGTTCTTGTAGAATCTAAAACCATGGACCAGACCTACCTCTTTGCATATTTTCTTTGAAACTAATGGCATTGTGGTCACTGGATGCACAGTATTCCCCCACACAGACTTCTTTGACCTGCCCTGAGCTGCCAGTCCTGCCCCTCCTGCAACAGTCTTACTAATGGCTACAACGTCATCATTCATAAGAACACAAGAAATCGGAACAATGTGAGGCCTCACCAGTGCCTTATAAAGTCTTGGCATCACATCCTTGCTCTTGTACTCTAGACTTCTTGCAATGAAGTCCACACCACAGACTCAACCTGCAAGTTAATCTTTAGGATGTTCTGCACAAGGACTCTGAAGTCCCTCTGCATCTCAGATTTCTGGATTTTCTCCCCATTTAGAAAATTGTCTGCACATTTATTTCTACTACCAAAGTGCATGACCATGAATTTTCCAACATTGTATTTCATTTGCCATTTGCATGCCCATTCCCCGAATCTGTTTAAGTCCTCCCGCATCCTATTTCCTCAGCTCTACCTGCCCCTCCTCCAATCTTTGTATCATCTGCAAACTTGGCAACAAAGCCATCTACTTCATCATCTAAATCATTTATATCCAACATAAAAAGAAATGGTCTCAAAACTGATCCCTGCAGAACACCACTAGTCACTGGCAGCCAACCAGAAAAGGATCATTTATTCCCACTTACTGCCTCCTACCAATCAGCCAATGCTCTAACCATGTTAGTAACTTCCCTGTAATACTTAACTTGGTAAGCGGTCTCATGTGAGTCACCTTTCAAAGGCCTTCCGAAAGTCCAAATATACAAAATCCATTGGATCCCCTTTATCTATCCTAGTTGTAATCTCCTCAAAGAATTCCAACAGGTTCATCAGGCAGGATTTTCCCTGAAGGAAACCATGCTGACTTTGTCCTATCTTGTCCTGTGGTCACCAAGTACTCCATCACCTCATTCTTAACAATTGACTTCAACATCTTCCCAACCACTTAGGGCAGGCTAATCGCTCTATAATTTCCTTTCTGCTGCCTTCCTCCTTTCTTAAAGGGTGGAGTGACATTTGCAATTTTCCAGTCCTCAGACACCATGCCTGAGTCCAATGATTTTTGAAAAATAATTTCTAATGCCACCACAATCTCTAACGCTACCTCTCTGAGAACCCTGGGGTGCAGTTCCTCTGGTCCAGGTGATTTATGTACCCGTCAGGATGCTGGAGCAGGGATCCGATCGCAGACCCAGTACTGTGCACACAGTGATATTCATTGAGTAACAAATCCTGAGGTGCAAACAAAGTCGGCATCAAAGTTCAGGCAGGGATCAAAACATCCACAGAAATCCAAAAACCAGAATTGGAAACAGGTAGAGTCAATATTCAGACACACAGAGTACAGATACAAGTGCTAGAAAGGCTCAGGAAAATTCACTGACACCATCTGGCTACAAACAGGTGAAAACACAGGACTGAAATACACTGAGCAATAAACAGAGAGGCAGACGATGGGTGGAGCACAATGAGACACAGGTGGCAGCAATACAGGTAATAATGAGAAACAGGTGAGAGACGGAGTACTCAGTAATACAGGGGCCGGAGTAGAGCAGGACCGGGGACAGGAGCACATGGCAATACAAACCACAGACTGACAACTAGGGGGAAATATACAAAAAGACAAAGTTCAACTGGAGGTACTGACAGTACCTTTAGGTCTTTCAGCTTTTTGGGCACCTTCTCTCTTGTAACAGTAACTGCACAGACTTCTTTTCCTTCACACACTACAACATCAGGCATACTGCTAGTATCTTCAACAGTGAAGACTGACGGAAAATACTTATTTAGTTCCGCAGCCATCTCTTTGTCCCCTGTTATTTCTCCTGCCTCACTTTCTAGTGGTGCTATATCCACACACTCTTCTCTTTTATTTTTAACATATTTGTAAAAACTTTTACTATCCACTTTGATATTTTTTGCAAGCTTGCTTTCATATTTCATCTTTTCCTGTCTAATGATTTTTTTAGTTGCTCTCTGTAGGTTTTTAAAAACTTCCCAATCCTCTTTCTTCCCACTAATTTTTGCTTTGTTGAATGTCCTTTCTTTTGTTTTTACAGTAGCTTTGACTTCCCTTGTCAGCTATGGTTGTACTATTTTATGATTTGAGTATTTCTTCATTTTTGGAATACACATGTCCTGCACCTTCCTCATTTTTCCCAGAAACGCACACCATTGCTGCTCTGCTGACATCGCTGCCAGCAGTTCCTTCCTGTTTACTTTGGCCAACTCCTCTCTCATACCACTGTAATTTCCCTTACTCCACTGAAATACTGCTACATCAGACTTTACTTTCTCCTTATCAAATTTCAAATTGAACACAATCATATTGTGATCACTGGTTCCTAAGGGTTCTTTTACCTTAAGCTCCCTAGTCGCCTCTGGTTCATTACATAACATCCAATCCAGTATAGCTGATCCCCTAGTAGGCTCAACGACAACCTGTTCTAAAAAGCTATCTCTAGGCATTCAACAAGCCCACCCTATTGAGTTCCATTACCACCCTGATTTTCCCAATCGACCTGCATGTTAAAATGTCCCATGACTACTATATCATTGTCCTTTTGACTCGACTTTTCTATTTCCTTTTGTAACCTGTGGTTCACCTCCCAGCCACTGTTGGGAGTCCTGTATATCAATGGTCCCCAACCACCGGGCAGCAAAGCATGTGCTACCGGGCCGCGAGGAAACAATATGAGAGTCAGCTGCACCTTTCCTCATTCCCTGTCACGCCCTCTGTTGAGCTTGAATGCACGCGAGGTCATGACCCACACGTCATCCAAGTCAGCACGGGAAGGAGATCAACTCCTGGAGCTTGCAAATGATGGCAGGCTGAAAAGTATGTTTGACATAACACCTCTGCCGGCATTCTGGTTCAAAGTCAATGCTGAATATCCTGAGATAGCTACCAAAGCACTGAAAATGTTGCTTCCATTTCCAACATATCTCTGCGATGAATGCAACAAAAACTAAACTGCGGAGTAGACTGGACATGAGGAACCCCCTTTGAGTATCGCTGTCTCCCATCACCCCTCGATAGGACCGTCTTGTTGCAGGGAAACAAGCCCAGGGCTCCCACTGATTCAGCAATATTGGTGTGTTGCAATGATTTTATATGTTCAGACGGGGAAAATATGTGCTGCTTGTTTAATATCCAAACGTTACTTAAAATGTTATGATGCTATTGACTTACTTATATAACCATATAACAATTACAGCACGGAAACAGGCCATCTCTGCCCTTCAAGTCCGTGCCGAACACTACTCTCATCAAGTCCCACCGACCTGCACTCAGCCCATAACCCTGCATTCCTTTCCTGTCCATATACCTATCCAATTTTTCTTTAACTGATAATATCAAACCTGCCTATACCACTTCTACTGGAAGTTTGTTCAACACTTACTCAAGCTCCCCTGATAATTGACTTATCACTATATTCATGCGAGGAAAATATGTGCTGTGTGTTTAATATTAAATTCATTAGATAAACTTTTTAGAAATGAAATTGAGTGTATTAGCCACTTATCACCTATATTCCAGTTGTGATTAACATCGCCTCCCCGAACAGAATCGCCAAAAACGATTTGCAGAAAGAAATATTGGCACGTACACGCATGCGCACTGGTGCCCGCGCAAGGCTTCATGGTCATTGTAGTCTTTCTCGGGGTAAGCACAATATTTTTGACTGCTACTCTTGTCCGTTGGCAATCCTACCCCACCCCCCCACCGGGTCGGCCAGTCCGCAAGAATATTGTCAATATTAAACCGGTCCGCAGTGCAAAAAAGGTTGGGGACCCCTGCTGTATATAACTGCCATCAATGTCATTTTACCCTTGCAGTTTCTTAACTCAACCCACAAGGTTTCAACATCTTCTGATCCTATGTCACATCTTTCTACCGATTTGGTGCCATTCTTTACCAATAGAGCCACACACCTCCTCTGCCTACCTTCCTATCCCTCTGATATAACGTGTAACCTTGAACATTCAGCTCCCAACTACAACCAACCTTCAGCCACGATTCAGTGATGGCCACAACATCATAGCTGGCAATCTGTAATATTGCAACAAGATCATCCACCTTATTTCTTATACTACCTGCATTTAGATATAAAACCTTGAGAACCGTATTTGCTGTCCTTTCTGATTCCGCATCCCCCATGTTTTGATACTCAGCCTGCTGGCTGCAACTAAGTCCCACTACCTGCCTGCCCTTCCTGGCAAGCTGACTGCACGCTATCTTTACTTTTTACCATCGGTCTCATCCTGAGTCCCTTCACTCCGGGTGCTACCCCCCTGCCAAGTTAGTTTAAATGCTCCCCAACGGCTCTAACAAACCTACTCACGAGAATGTTGGTCCCCCTTGGGTTCAGTAGCAACCCGTCACTTTTGAACAGGTCATACCTCCCCTTTAACTGATATGCCCTTTAACTTTAACTCTAAGTTACCCACTCTTTGCACCTAAATCACTGAAGTCTCTATGCAGAAACTAATCACTCTTAGATTTTTGGATCATTGGGATCTCTTCTGGGGAAGGTGGGACCTGTACAGCTTGGATGGGTTGCACCTGAACTCGAGGGGGAGCAATATCCTTGCAGGTAGGTTTGCTAGCATGGTTCGGGAGGGTTTAAACTAATTTGCGAGGGGGATGGGACCCAGAGCGATAGAGCAGTGAAAGAAGTGCATGGAGTAAAGCCAGACCTAACATACAGAGGGCTTTGAGGAAAGAGAAGCAGAATAAACAGTGTAAAGACAGTAAGGTAGAAGGGCTGAAATGTGTGTACCTCAATGCAAGAAGCATCAGGAACAAAGGTGATGAACTGAGAGCTTGGATACATACATGGAATTATGATGTAGTGGCCATTACAGAGACTTGGCTGGCACCAGAGCAGGAATGGATTCTCAATATTCCTGGATTTCAGTGCTTTAAAAGGGATAGAGAGGGCGGAGAAAGGGGAGGAGGGGTGGCATTACTGGTCAGGGATACTATTACAGCTACAGAAAGGGTGGGTAATGTAGCAGGATCCTCTTTTGAGTCAATATAGGTGGAAGTCAGGAACAGGAAGGGAACAGTTACTCTATTGGGGGTATTCTATAGGCCCCCTGGTAGGAGCAGAGATACAGAGGAGCAGATTGGGAGGCATATTTTGGAAAGGTGCAAAAATAACAGGGTTGTTATCATGGGTGACTTTAACTTCCCTAATATTGATTGGTACCTGATTAGTTCCAAGGGTTTAGATGGAGCAGAGTTTGTTCAGTGTGTCCAGGACAGACTCCTGTCACAGTATGTGGACAGGCCGACCAGGGGGAATGCCATACTATATCTAGTATTAGGTAATGAACCGGGTCAGGTCACAGATCTCTCAGTGGGTGAGCATCTGGGGGACAGTGACCACCGCTCCCTGGCCTTTAGCATTGTCATGGAAAAGGACAGAATCAGAGAGGACAGGAAAATTTTTAATTGGGGAAAGGCAAATTATGAGGCTATAAGGTTAGAACTTGCGGGTGTGAATTGGGATGTTTTTGCAGGAAATGTACTATGGACACGTGGTCGATGTTTAGAGATCTCTTGCAGGATGTTAGGGATAAATTTGTCCCGGTGAGGAAGATAAAGAATGGTAGGGTGAAGGAACCATGGGTGACAAGTGAGGTGGAAAATCTAGTCAGGTCGAAGAAGGCAGCATACATGAGGTTTAGGAAGCAAGGATCAGATGGGCCTCTTGAGGAATATAGGGAAGCAAGAAAGGAGCTTAAGAAGGGGCTGAGAAGAGCAAGAAGGGGGCATGAGAAGGCCTTGGCGAGTAGGGTAAAGGAAAACCCCAAGGCATTCTTCAATTATGTGAAGAAAAACAGGATGACAGGAGTGAAGGTAGGACCGATTAGAGATAAAGGTGGGAAGATGTGCTTGGAGGCTTTGGAAGTGAGCGAGGTCCTCAATGAATACTTCTCTTTGGTATTCACCAATGAGAGCAAACTTGATGATGGTGAGGACATTATGAGTGAGGTTGATGTTCTGGAGCATGTTGATATTAAGGGAGAGGAGGTGTTGGAGTTGTTAAAGTACATTAGGACAGATAAGTCCCCGGGGCCTGGAGGAATATTCCCCAGGCTGCTCCACAAGGTGAGAGAAGAGACAGCTGAGCCTCTGGCTAGGATCTTTATGTCCTCGTTGTCCACGGGAATGGTACCGGAGGATTGGAGGGAGGCAAATGTTGTCCCCTTGTTCAAAAAAGGTAGTAGGGATAGTCCGGGTAATTATAGACCAGTGAGCCTTACATCTGTGGTGGGAAAGCTGTTGGAAAAGATTCTTAGAGATCTATAGGCATTTAGAGAATCATGGTCTGATCAGGGACAGTCAGCATGGCTTTGTGAAGGGCAGATCGTGTCTAACAAGCCTGATAGAGTTCTTTGAGGAGGTGACCAGGCATATAGATGAGGGTAGTGCAGTGGATGTGATCTATATGGATTTTAGTAAGGCATTTGACAAGGTTCCACACGGTAGGCTTATTCAGAAAGTTAGAAGGCATGGGATCCAGGGAAGTTTGGCCAGGTGGATTCAGAATTGGCTTGCCTGCAGAAGGCAGAGGGTGGTGGTGGAGGGAGTACATTCAGGTTGGAGGATTGTGACTAGTGGTATCCTTCAAGGATCTGTTCTGGGACCTCTACTTTTCGTGATTTTTATTAACCACCTAGATGTTGGGGTAGAAGGGTGGGTTGGCAAGTTTGCAGACGACACAAAGGTTGGTGGTGTTGTATATAGTGTAGAGGATTGTCAAAGATTGCAGAGAGACATTGATAGGATGCAGGAGTGGGCTGAAAAGTGGCAGATGGAGTTCAACCCGGAGAAGTGTCAGGTGGTACAATTTGGAAGGACAAACTTCAAGGCAGAGTACAAAGTAAATGGCAGGATACTTGGTAGTGTGGAGGAGCAGAGGGATCTCGGAGTACATGTCCACAGATCCCTGAAAGTTGCCTCACAGGTGGATAGGGTAGTTAAGAAAGCTTATGGGGTGTTAGCTTTCATAAGTCGAGGGGTAGAGTTTAAGAGTCACGATGTAATGATGCAACTCTATAAAACTCTGGTTAGGCCACACTTGGAGTACTGTGTACAGTTCTGGTCACCTCACTATAGGAAGGATGTGGAAGCATTGGAAAGGGTACAGAGGAGATTTACCAGGATACTGCCTGGTTTAGAAAGTATGCATTATGATGAGAGATTAAGGGAGCTAGGGCTTTACTCTTTGGAGAGGAGAAGGATGAGAGGAGACATGATAGAGGTGTACAAAATAATAAGAGGAATAGATAGAGTGGATAGCCAGCGCCTCTTTCCCAGGGCACCACTGCTCAAAACAAGAGGACATGGCTTTAAGGTAACAGGTGGGAAGTTCAAGGGGGATATTAGAGGAAGGTTTTTTACTCAGAGAGTGGTTGGTGCGTGGAATGCACTGCCTGAGTCAGTGGTGGAGGCAGATACACAAGTGAAGTTTAAGAGACTACCAGACAGGTATATGGAGGAATTTAAGGTGGGGGATTATATGGGAGGCAGGGTTTGAGGGTCGGCACAATATTGTGAGCCGAAGGGTCTGTGCTGTGCTGTACTATTCTATGTTCTATGTTCTTCCTACCCATGTCATTGGTACCTATATGGACCATGACTTCCGGCTGTTCACCCTCCCGTTTAAAAATGGTGTCAAGAAAACAACCTCTCTCTCAATGTCACTAAAACAAACGAGCTGGTTGTGGACTACAGGATAAATGGAGACAGGCTAACCCCCTATTGACATCAATGGATCTGGGGATGAGATAGTGAACAGCTTTAAATTCCGCAGCATACACATCACTAAGGATCTCACGTGGTCTGTACATACCGGCTGTTTGGTTAAAAAAGCACCACAGTGCCTTTCACCTCAGATGGTTGAAGAAGTTTGGTATGAGTCCCCAAATCCTAAGGACTTTCTATAGGGGCACAATTGAGAGTATCCTGACTGGCTGCATCACTGCCTGATGTGGGAACTTTACTTCCCTCAATTGTAGGACTCTGCAGAAAGTGGTGCAGACAGCCCAGCACATCTGTAGATGTGAGCACAATTCAGGACACTTACATCGAAAGGTGTGTTAAAAGGGCCTGAGGGATCATTGGGGACCTGAGTCACCCCAACCACAAACTGTTCCAGCCGCTACAATCTGGGAAATGGTACTGCAGCATAAAAGCCAGGAACAACAGGCTCTGGGACAGCTTCTTCCACCAGGCCATCAGACTGATTAATTCATGCTTATATAATTGTATTTCTATGTTATATTGACTGTCCTGTTGTACATACTATTTATTACAAATTACTATCAATTGCACATTTAGATGGAGATGTAACATAAAGAGTTTTACTCCTCATGTATGTGAAGGATGTAAGAAATAAAGTCCATTCAATTCAATATATATGGAACCTAGGAGGCAACATACAGTACCCATCCAGGAATCTCGTTCTCATCCACAGAACCTCGTTTAAGCTTGTCTAACTCACAAATCCCCGATTACCACTGCATGCCACTTCTCACCCCTTCTCTTCCGAGTCATAGAGCCAGACTCAGTGCCAGAGACCCGACCACTGTGACTTTCCTCTGTCAGGTGAATTCACCCAACAGTATCCAAAGTGATATACCTGTTGTTGAGGGGGTGGCCACAGGGGTACTCTGCACTGGCTCCTTAACCCCTTTCCCCTTCCTGGCTGTCACCCAGTTTCCTGAGTCCTGCACCTTGGGTGTAGCTACCTCTCTATATGTCCTATCTATCACCTCTTCAGCCTCCTGAATGATCCGGAGTTCATCCGGTTCCAGCTCCAACTCCTTAAAGCAATTGTTAGAAGCTGCAGCTGGATACACTTCTAGCAGTTGCAGTTGTCAGCAACACTGGAGGTCTCCCTGCCTTTTTACATCCCGCAAGAAGAGCATCCAACTATCATGCCTGGCGTTGCTACTGTCCAAGCTGAGCGGATATAAAGAAGGGAAGGGTAAAAATCTTTACCCGAATCTTTTCTTTTCTTTGATTTATCTGATTGAAGCCACTCTTTCCTGAAGAAGTCTCAAAGAGCTAATGCCTCAAGATAAGACCACAACATATAGCAGAATTAAGCCATTTGTTGCATTGAGTCTGCTCGGCCATTTCAGCCAGAGAGTGGTGAATCAATAGAATTCTTTGCCACCAGCAGCTGTGGAGGCCATTTCCAATTTTCCTCTCAGCCCCAATCTCCTGCCTTCTGTATCCCTTCATGCCCTGACCAATCAAGAATTTATCAACCTCTGCCTTAAATATACATACAGACTTGGCCTTCCCAGCTGCCTATGGCAAAGAGTTGCTCTGATTCACCAACGACTGTCTAAAGAATTCCTCCACATCTCCGTTCTAAAAGGACGCCCCTCTATTCTGAGGCTGTGACATCTGGTCAGACTCTTCTGCCATTGGAAACATCCTCTCCACATCCACTCAATCAAGGCCTTTCACCATTTGATAAGCTTCACGCTTCAAGAAAGGAGAGAGGCAGAAGAAAGGAAACTATAGACTAGTTAGTCTGACCTTAATGGTTGGGGAGAAGTGGAGCTGATTATTAAGGATTAGGTCTCAGGATACTTGGAGCCACATGGTAAAGTAAGCTGTAGTCAGCATGGTTTTGTCAAGGGAAAGTCTTGCCTGCAAATCTATAACCATATAAAACCATATAACAATTACAGCATGGAAACAGGCCATCTCGGCCCTTCTAGTCCGTGCTGAACTCTTACTCTCACCTGGTCCCAATGACCTGCACTCAGCCCATAATCCTCCATTCCTTTCCTGTCCATATATCTATCCAATTTAACTTTAAACAACAACACCGAACCTGCCTCAACCACTTCTGCTGGAAGCTCGTTCCACACAGCTACCACTCTCTGAGTAAAGAAGTTCCCCCCTCATGTTACCCCTAAACTTTTGCCCTTTAACTCTCAACTCATGTCCTCTTGTTTGAATCTCCCCCTTTCTCAATGGAAAAAGCCTATCCACGTCAACTCCATCGATCCCCCTCATAATTTTAAATACCTCTATCAAGACCCCCCTTAACTTTCTACGCTCCAAAGAATAAAGGCCTAACTTGTTCAACCTTTCTCTGTAACTTAGGAGATGAAACCCAGGCAACACTTTAGTAAATCTCCTCTGTACTCTCTTAATTTTATTGACATCGTTCCTATAATTTGGTGACCAGAACTGTACACAGTACTCCAAATTTGGCCTCACCAATGCCTTATACAATTTCAACATTACATCCCAACTCCTATACTCAATGCTCTGATTAATAAAGGCCAGCATACCAAAAGATTTCTTCACCACCCTATCCACATGAGATTCCACCTTCAGGGAACTATGCACCATTATTCCTAAATCACTCTGTTCTACTGCATTCTTCAATGCCCTACCATTTACCATGTATGTCCTATTTTGATTAGTCCTACCAAAATGTAGCACCTCACACTTATCAGCATTAAACCCCATCTGCCATCTTTCAGCCCACTCTTCTAACTGGCCTAAATCTCTCTGCAAGCTTTGAAAACCTACTTCATTATCCACAACTCCACCTATCTTAGTATCATCTGCATACTTACTAATCCAATTTACCACCCCATCATCCAGATCATTAATGTATATGACAAACAACATTGGACCTAGTACAGATCCCTGAGGCACACCGCTAGACACCGTCCTCCAATCTGACACACAGTTATCCACCATTACTCTCTAGCGTCTCCCATCCAGCCACTGCTGAATCCATTTTACTACTTCGATATTAATGCCTAACGATTGAACCTTCCTAACTAATCTTCTGTGTGGAACCTTGTCAAAGGCCTTACTGAAGTCCATATAGACAACATCCACCGCTTTAACCTCGTCAACTTTCCTAGTAACCTCATCAAAAAATTCAATAAGATTTGTCAAATATGACCTTCCACGCACAAATCCATGTTGACTGTTTCTAATCAGACCCTGTCTATCCAGATAATTATATATACCATCTCTAAGGATACTTTCCATCAATTTACCCACCACTGACATCAAACTCACAGGCCGATAATTGATGGGTTTACTCTTAGTACCCTTTTTAAACATTGGAACAACATGAGCAATACACCAATCCTCCGGCACCATGCCTGTTTCTAATGATATTTGAAATATTTCTGTCAGAGCCCCTGCTATTTCCACACTAACTTCCCTCAAGGTCCTAGGGAATATCTTGTCCAGACCCGGAGTCTTATCCACTTTTATATTCCTTAAAATCTGTTGGAATTCTTTGAGGAAATAACAAGCAGAGCGACAAAGAAGAATTGGTTAATGTTGTATATTTGGATTTTCAGAAGTGCTTTGACAAGCTGCCACACATGAGGCTGCTAAGTCAGGACATGAACACAGGAGATTGGATCAGCCATGATGAAATGGTGGAACAGATTCGATGGGCCAAATGGCCTAATTCTGCTCCTATAACTTATGGTCTTAACAAGCTACAAGCCCATAGTATTACAGGTAATATTCTAGAATAGATAAAGCAGTGGCCGTTTGGCAGAGATATGAGTGGGAATAAAGGGAGCTATTTTTGGTTGGCTGCCAGTGACTAGAGGTGTTCCACAGAGGTCTGTGTTGGGACTGATTCTTTTCACATTATATGTCAATGATTTGGATGATGGAATTAATGGCTTTGTTGCAAAGTTTGTAGACAATATGAAGATATGTGAAGGGGCAGGTAGTTTTGAGGAAGTAGCGAGGCTCTAGAAGTATAGAGAGATAAAGAGAATGGGCAAAGAAATGGAAGACAGTATACAGTGTCAGGAAGTGTATGGTCATGTACTGTGGTAGAAGAAATGAAAAGGTAGACTATTTTCTAAATGAACAGAGAATATGGAAAACTGAGGGGCAAAGGAACTTGTGCAGGATTCCCCAAAGATTAATTTGCAGGTTGAGTCTCTGGTGATGAAGGCAAATGCGATGTAATCATTCATTTCCAGATAACTAGAATGTAAAAGCAAGGATATAATGTTGAGACTTCATAAAGCACTGGTAAGGCCTCATATAGAGTGGTTGATAGATTTTTGATTGGTCAAGGCATGATGACCGTAAGATATAAATGCAGAATTCAGCCATTTGGCCTATCGAGTTTGCTCTGTCATTTCATCATGGCTGATTCAATTTTCCTCTCAGCCTCAATCTCCTGACTTCTCCCCATATCCCTTCATGCCCTGATTAATCAAGAATCTATCAACCTCCGCCTTCAATATACATAAAGATTTGGCCTCCAGAGCTGCTGGTGGCAAAGAATTCTGTAGATTCACCACTCTCTGGATGAAGAATTTCCACCTCATCTCATTTCTAAAAGGACACCTCACTATTCTGAGGCTGTGCCCTATGGTCTTAGACTGTCCCACCATAAGAAACATAATCTCCACAACCACTCTGTCAGGGTCTTTCACCATTTGATAGATTTCAATGAGATTACCCCTCATTCTTCTGAATTCCAGTGAATAAAGGCCCAGAGCCATCAAATGCTCTTCATGTGACAAGCCATTCAATCCTGGAATCATTTTTGTGAACCTCCTTTAAACCCTCTTCAGTTTCAGCAAATACTTTCTATGATAAGGGGCCCAAAACTGCTCACAATACTCCGTGAAGCCTCAACTGTCTTATAAAGTCTGAACATTACATCCTTGCTTTTATATTCTAGTCCTCTTTAAATCAATGCCTAAATTGCATTTACCTTCCTCATCACAGAATCAACCTGCAAATGAACCATTAGGGAATCCCAGATCCCCATGCACCTCAGTTTTTGTGTCTTGTCTCCACCTAGAATAGATTCAACCCTGTCATTTCTTCTCCGAAAGTGCATGACCATACGCTTCCCGACACTGTATTCCATCTGCCATTTCTTTCCCAATTCTCCTAATCAGCCAAAGTCCTTCTGTAGCCTCTCTACTTCCTCAAAACTACCTGCTCCTCCACCTATCATCTGCAAACATTGCAACAAAGTCATCAATTCCATCATCCAAATCATTGTCATACAATGTAAAAAGAATAAGTCCCAACACAGACCCCTGTGGAACATTGCTAGTCACTGGCAGCCAACCAGAAAAGGCTCCCTTTATTCCCACTCTTTGCCTCTGCCAAACAGCCACTGCTTTATCTATGCTAGAATCATTCTTGTGATACCATGGAACAGTAGCTTGTTAAGCAGCCTGATATGTGGCACCTTGTCAAACCCTTCTGAAAATGCAAATAAACTGTATCAACCAATAATCAACTCCAGCATCTTCCCATCCACAGAGATCAGATCACCTGTGCTATAGTTTACTTTCTTCTGCCTCTCTCCTCTCTTGAAAAGTGAAGTGACATTTGCAGTTTTCCAATCTGCTGGAACCATGCCTGAATCTAGTGATTCTTGAAAGATCACTACTAATGCCTCCACAATCTATTCAGCCACCTCCTTCTGAAATCTGAGCTGTACACCTTCTGGTCCAGGTGACTTATTTATCTTCAGACCTTTCAGTTTCCCAAGAATCTTCTCTAGTTATGGTAACTTCACACACTTCATGACCCTTGACATCTGGAAATTCCACCATACTGCTGGTGGCTTCCAGAGTGAAGACTGTTGCTAAGTACTTATTCAGTTCATTTGACATTTTGTTGACCCCATTACTACCTCTCCAGCATTGTTTTCCAATGATCTGATATCCACTCTCGCCTTTCTATCACACTTTATGTATTGAAGAAACTTTTGGCACCCTCTTTAATACTATTGGCTAGCTTACTTTCATATTCCATCTTTACCTTAATGACTTTTTAGTTGCCTTCTGTTGCTTTTTAAAAGCTTCCCAATCCTCTAACTTCTCACTAATTTTTGCTCTATTACATGCCCTCTCTTTGGCTTTGATTTCTCTTGTTAGCCACAGTTGGGTCAGTTTTCCTTTCGAATACACCTTCCTCTTTGCTATGTACATATCCTGTGCCTTCTGAATTGCTTCCAGAAATTTTCCAATTAATTTTGGCAAACTCCTCTATCACACCTCTGCAATTCCCCTTACTCCACTGTAATAAAAATATAATTGACTTTAACTTCTCCTTCTCAAATTTGTGAGTGAATTTCAGCATATTATGATCACTTTCCTCCAGGTTCTTTTACCTGAAGTGCTCTAATCAGTTCTGGTTTATTGCACATCACTCAATCCAGAACAGCTGATCTCCTCGTGGGTTCAATCACAAGCTGCTCTAAAAAGCCATCTTGTTGGCACTGTAGAAATTCCCCTCATGGAATCCAGCACCAACCTGATTTTCCGAATCTACCGCCATATTGAAGTCTCCCATGACTATTATAACATTGCCTTTTGGCATGCATTTTCTATCTCTTTTTGTAATTTGTTGACCATATCCTTACTACTGTTTGGAGGTCTGTATACGACTCACATCAGGGTTTTTTTACCCTTGCAGTTCCTCAGCTCCATCCACAATGATTCAGCACCTTCCGAACCTATATCACCTTTCTCTAATGATTTAATTTCATTTTTTACCAACGAACAATGCCAGCCCCTCTGCCCTCCTTCCTGTCCTGTCGATACAATGTGTATTGTTGGACATTAAGCTCCCAGCTATTTTCTTCTTTCAGCCATAATTTAGTGATACCGACAACATCAACATGATTCATATCCAGGCTGAAAGGGCTAACACGAGAGGGAATAGCTTTAAGGTGTTTGGGAGTAGGTACAGAGGAAATGTCAGGAGTAAGTTTTTTTATGCAGAGAGTGGTGAGTGCGTGGAATGAACTGCTGGCGATGGTGGTGGAGGCAGATACGATAGCGTCTTTTAAGATAGGTTCATGGAGCTCAGAAAAATAGAGGGCTAAGGGTAACCCTAGGTAATTTCTAAAGTAAGGATATGTTTGGCATAACATTGTGGGCCAAAGGGCCTGCATTGTGCTGTAGGTTTTCTAAGTTTCCATGTCTATGTTCCTATCATAGCTTAAAATCTGCATTTGTACTTCAAATTCATCTGCCTATGGGGAGAAGGCAAGGAATTGGGGCTGAGAGGAAAAATTGATCAGCCATGATGAAATGGTGGAGCAGACTCGATGGGCCAAATAGCCTAACTGTATTCCTAAATCTTATGGCCTTATGGTCTGACTTGTACTAGTACTGACCCTGCCTGACCTGTACTAGTACTGAC
Source organism: Mobula birostris (assembly GCF_030028105.1). Classification (NCBI taxonomy): domain Eukaryota; kingdom Metazoa; phylum Chordata; class Chondrichthyes; order Myliobatiformes; family Myliobatidae; genus Mobula; species Mobula birostris. The sequence goes on along the minus strand of NC_092381.1, from coordinate 618,858 downwards.
CCTCTCTGACCTGTAATAGTTCTGTCTGCAGTCTTCTGGTATTTTACCCAGAACTAAGGCAGATATAATAATTACTGCCTCTCAAAACACCATAGGATGCACTTCGCCAGACCTGAAGAATCATCCACCTTCATCCACCCAGAGGACAGTGAGAGTAGGAATGCAATGAGGTGGAGGATAAATGCGTGGCTGAGGGATTGGAGCAGGGGGCAGGGATTCCAGTTTTTGGATCATTGGGACCTCTTTTGGTGCAGGTGTGACAAGTATAAAAAGGATGGGTTACACTTGAATCCTAGGGGGACCAATATCCGGGCGGGAAGATTTGCGAAGGCTACTGAGGTGACTTTAAACTAGAATGGTTGGGGGGGGGGGGGTGTGGGAATCACATTGAAGAGACTAGGAGAGAGGAGGTTAGTTCACAAATAGTGAAAGCTAGTAGACTGTGTGAGGGAGGATAGGCAGGGGACAGAGATCGGGAGCAATCAGACAAAAGATGTAGGGGAGAAGGAAGAAAAACATTACAACGTTGTCTGCTCCATTAAGGATAAACAGAGATTGAGAGTTTCTTAGATGCATCTATTTTAATGCTAGGAGCATTGTAAGAGAGGTGGATGAGCTTAGAGCATGGATTGATACCTGGAAATATGATGTTGTAGCTATTAGTGAAACATGGTTGCAGGAGGGGTGTGATTGGCAACTAAATATTCCTGGATTTCAATGCTTCAGGTGTGATAGAATAGGAGGGGCAAGAGGGGGTGGTGTTGCATTGCTTGTCAGAGAAAATATACCAGCTGCGCTCTGGCAGGATAGATTAATGGACTCGTCTAGGAGGCTATTTGGGTGGAATTGAGGAATGGGAAAGGTGTAGTGACACTTATAGGGGTGTATTATAGACCACCTAATGGGGAGCGAGAATTGGAGGAGCAAATCTGTAAGGAGATAGCAGATATTTGTAGTAAGCACAAGGTTGTGATTGTGGGAGATTCTAATTTTCCACACATTGACTGGGAAGCCCATACTGTAAAAGGGCTGGATGGTTTGGAGTTTGAAAAATGTGTGCAGGATAGATTTTTGCAGCAATACATAGAGGTACCAATTAGAGAAGGGGCAATGTTGGATCTCCTGTTAGGGAATGAGATAGGGCAGGTGATGGAGGTATGTGTTGGAGAGCACTTCGGCTCCAGTTTCAATATATGCCATTAGTTTCAATATAATTATGGAGAAGGATAGGACTGGACCCAGGGTTGAGATTTTTAATTGGAGAAAGGCTAACTTTGAGGAGATATGAAAGGATTTAGAAGGAGTGGATTGGGACAATTTGTTTTATGGGAAGGATGTAATAGAGAAATGGAGGTCATTTAAAGGTGAAATTTTGAGGGTACAGGATCTTTATATTACTGTTAGGTTGAAAGGAAAGGTTAAAAGTTTGAGAGAGCCATGGTTTTCAAGGGATATTGGAAACTTGGTTCAGAAAAAGAGAGGGATCTACAATAAGTATAGGCAGCTTGGAGTAAATGAGGTGCTTGAGGAATATAAAGAATGTAAAAAGAATCTTAAGAAAGAAATTAGAAAAGCTAAAAGAAGATACGAGGCTGCTTTGGCAAGTAAGGTGAAAATAAATCCAAAGGGTTTCTACAGTTATATTAATAGCAAAAGGATAGTGAGGGATAAAATTGGTCCCTTAGAGAATCAGAGTGGATGGATATGTGCGGAGCTAAAAGAGATGGGGGAGATTTTGAACAATTGCTTTTCTTCGGTACTCACTAAGGAGAAGGATATTGAATTGTGTAAGGTAAAGGAAACAAGAAGGGTAGTTATGGAAAGTATTGTAATTAAAGAAGAGGAAGTACTGGCACTTTTAAGAAATATAGAAGTGGATAAGTCTCCGGGTCCGGAGAAGATATGCCCTAGGACCTTGAGGGAAGTTACTGTGGAAGTAGCAGGGACTCTGACAGAAATATTTCAAATGTCATTAGAAATGGGGATGATGCCAGAGGATTAGCATATGCTCATGTTGTTCCATTGTTTAAAAAGGGTTCTAAGAGTAAACCTAGCAATTATCGGCCTGTGAGTTTGACGTCAGTGGTGGGTAAATTGATGGAAAGTATTCTTAGAGATGGTATATATAATTATCTGGATAGACAGGGTCTGATTAGGAACAGTCAACATGGATTTGAGAGTGGAAGGTCATGTTTGACAAATCTTATTGAATTTTTTGATGAGGTTACTAGGAAAGTTGACGAGGGTAAAGTGGTGGATGTTGTCTATATGGACTTCAGTAAGGCCTTTGACAAGGTTACACACAAAAGGTTAGTTAGGAAGGTTCAGTCGTTAGGCATTAATATCGAAGTAGTAAAATGGATTCAGCAGTGTCTGGATGGGAGACGCTAGAAAGGAGTGGTGGATAACTCTCAGATTGGAGGCCGGTGACCAGTGGTATGCCTCAGGGATCTGTAGTGGGTTGAATGTTGTTTGTCATATATATTAATGATCTGGATGATGGGGTGGTAAATTGGATTAGTAAGTGTGCAGATGATACTAAGATAGGTGGCATTGTGGATAATGAAGTGGGCTTTCAAAGCTTGCAGAGAGATTTAGGCCAGTTAGAAGAGTGGGCTGAAAGATGGCAGATGGAGTTTAATGCTGAAAAATGTGAGGTGCTACATATTGGTAGGACCAATCAAAATAGGACATGCATGGTAAATGGTAGGGCATTGAAGAATGCAGTGGAACAGAGGGATCTAGGAATAATGGTGCATAGTTCCCTGAAGGTGGAATCTCATGTGGATAGGGTGGTGAATGAAGCTTTTGGTATGCTGGCCTTTATAAACCAGAGCATTGAGTATTGGAGTTGGAATGTAATGCTGAAATTGTATAAGGCATTGGTGAGGCCAAATTTGGAGTATTGTGTACAGTTCTGGTCACCAAATTACAGTAAAGATGTCAATAAAATTGAGAGAGTACAGAGGAGATTTACTAAAATGTTGCCTGGGTTTCATCTCCTAAGTTACAGAGAAAGGTTGAACAAGTTAGGTCTTTATTCTTTGGAGCATAGAAGGTTGAAGGGGACTTGATAGAGGTATTTAAAATTATGAGGGGGATAGGTAGAGTTGACGTGGATAGGCTTTTTCCACTGAGAGTGGGGGAGATTCAAACAAGAGGACATGAGTTGAGAGTTAAAGGGCAAAAGTTTAGGGGTAACATGAGGGGGAACTTCCTTACTCAGAGAGTGGTAGCTGTGTGGAACGAGCTTCCAGTAGAAGTGGTTGAGGCAGGTTCGATGTTGTCATTTAAAGTTAAATTGAATAGATATTTGGACAGGAAAGGAATGGAGGGTTATGGGCTGAGTGCAGGTCGGTGGGACTAGGTGAGAGTAAGAGTTTGGCACGGACTAGAAGGGCCGGGATGGCCTGTTTCCGTGCTGTAATTGTTATATGGTTTATGTGCATCAACACGGAAAGTCTTTTCTCTTTGCATAATGTTTCAATGTTTCAGGACATCAGTATTCTTTTTCTCAATTTCACCAGCTTCCATCAATTTTTCTACAATAAACACACAGTGGAAGTATCACCTTCACCTGTGGTTCTGCATACACACTTTGCTGATGACACCAGCACTGGTGATTTAGGGGTCAGTGAATAAGTCACAGTCATACTTCATTGACCCGAGGGAAATTGGTTTTCTTTACACCAATTTCCCTCAGCTGTCTTAGCTTACAACAGGACGGAGATCAACTGGGAAAGTAGGCTAATGAATGGAAGATGGAATTTGAACTAAATCAAAAGCAAAGTGATGCATTTTGGGAAGTTTAACTGTGGCAGGACAACACAGTAACTGGCGGGGCCCTTGGATAGTGTTGTAGAACAGAGAGACTAAAGGATACAGGCAAATAATTCCCTGAAAGTAGAGGGTGGGTGGTGAAGAAAGAATTTGCTTGCTTGCATTCATTAATTGGGGCACTGTGGACAAGTGGTGGATATCTTTTTACAATCATAGTTATAGGGAAGCAAGCACAGAAATAGTCATTTGGATCATCTATTCCATGCTAAAACTAATTAAACTACCTACTCCCAATGAATTGCCCCTTGATCATAACCTTCCATATCCTTACTATTCATGTACCTATTCAAACTTCTCTTAAATGTTGAAATCGAGCTCGCTTGGTCCACTTGTGTTGGCAGCTCATTCCACACTCTCATGGCCCTCTGAGTGAAGAAGTTTTCCATCATGTTCCCCATAAACTTCTCACCTCTCACCCTTAACCCAAGTGCTCTACATGTAGTCCCACCCAACAGTGAAAAAAGCTCTATCTATACTCCTCATAATTTTGTGTAGGTCTATCAAATCTCCTCTCAATCTTCAACCTTCTGAAGAATACGGTCCTAACCTATTCAATCTTTCCTTATAGCTCAGGTCCTCAAGACCTGGCAACATCCTTGTAAATTTCCTCTGCATTCTTTCAATCTTGTTTACATTTTTCCTGTAGGTAGGTTACCAAAACTACACACAATACTCCAAATTAGGCCTCACCAATGTCTTATACAACTTTAACATAATATCCCATTTTCTTTACTCAGTGCATTGATTTATGAATTCCAATGTGGCAAAAGCCTTCTTTATGATCCTACCTACCTGTAACATCATATTCCCCGGTACCCTACTGTTCGCTGTGTAAGACCTACCCTATTGGTCCTACTGAAGTGCGAAACCTTGCACTTGTCTGCATTAAATTCCATTTGCCATTTTTCAGCCCATTGTTCTAGTTGATGCAGACCTTCTGCAAGCCATGATAGTCTTCCTCACTTCTACTACACCCCCAGTCTTGGTGTCATCCGCAAAATTGTTGATCCAGTTAACTACATTATCATTCAGATCATTGACATGGATGACAAATGACAACTCCTGATCCCTGTGGCACACCACTAGGCACCAGCCTCCCATGCGTGACCTTGTCAAATGCCTTACTGAAGCCCATGTAGACAACATGCACTACCTTGCTTTCAACCACTTTCCTGGTAACTTCCTCAAAAAACTCTACAAGATTGGTTAGACATGACCTACCATGAACAAAGCCATGCTGACTATCCTTAATCAGTCCATGTCTATCCAAATATTTATATATCTGGTCCCTTAAAATACCTTCCAATAACTTTCCCAAAATTGATGACAGACTCACCAGCCTATCAATTCCTGGTTTCTGTTTAGAGCCTTCTTTTAAACAATAGAACAACATTGGCAATCCTCCAATCCTCTGGTACCTCTTCTGTTGCTAATGATAATTAAAATATCTCTGCAAAGGCTCTGGCAATTTCTGCACTTGCCTCCTGTAGGATCTATGGGAAGATTTTGTCAGGCCCTGGGGAGTTATCCACCCTGATTTGCCTCAGGGTAGTATGCACCTCTCCTCTGTAATCTGTAAAGAGACCACACCGGGTGTATCGTGCACTGTCTTGGTTGCCACATCACACAAAGTATGTGATTAAGCTAGAAAGGGGACAGAAAAGATCCTCAAGTACCTAGTTTGGACTGGAGAGACTGAAAAAGTCTATCTAACACTATGACTCTGTGGAGTCCTATGTCCCTTGTAGTCTTCTAGGGATTCGCAGTCTTAGCTGCTTCCACCTGATTATGCCTTCATTTTCCTGAAAATGAAGGGATCTTTCACAGTGTGACCCTCCCTCAGTTTCCCCTCCCAGAAGTGTGACCCTTCCTCATTTCTACCCCTCCCGCAGTGTGACTTTCCCTCAGTACCACCCCTCCCAGTGTGACCCTTCCCCAGTACCACCTCTCCCTCAGTGTGACCCTCCCTCAGCATCACCCCACCCACAGGGTGACCCTCCCTCACGAATGATCACAGAACAGGGGAAAGGAGATGTTCCAAGGGGTAATTCTGTATTAGCCAGCACTGGAAGGAACTCCTCTGTTTACATGCCCTCATACCTTCCACCAGACAGAGTGTGCTTCAGCACCATGGACTTCAATAACGTCTCCCTGCTGAATGGTCAGTGCTGGACCAGTGTTGGGTGGCTGCGGCACTCCTTCATAGCACCTGGTCACCTGCATTCTTGGCAGTCCTGGAGGGGAGGAGCAAGTTCAGGCAAGTTAGTGCTATCATGATGAATTTGTCTTGTTCCCAATCTCTCTTCATCTCCAACACTCAGGCTCACCAGTAACCCTTGCTTCATTGGACTTCTCTGAACTCACTCTTATTGGACATCTCAAATCATGCAGAATTCCAGATCATCTGCACACTTCCAACTTCGTAGCTGCTGATTGCCTGCTAACCGTAAACATAACTCAATTCCCTGACTATTGAAGATCAACACACCATGCACTTTCTTAACTATCCTAGCAGCGGTCTGCTTCTTTTTATTCTGTATATCAATTATTTAGATGAAGGAATAGATGGCTTTGTTGCCAAGTTTGCAGGTGATATGGAGATTGGTGGAGGGGCAGGAAGTGTTTTGGAAACAAGTAGGCTGCAGAAGGACTTAGACAGATTAGGAGAATGGGCAAGAAAATGGCAAATGAAATACAATGTTGGAAAATTCATGATCATGCACTTTGGCAGTAGAAATAAGTGTGCGGACTACTTTCTAAATGGGGAAAAAATCCACCAGTCTGAGAGAAGACCATAAGACATAGGAGCTGAATTAGGTCATTCAACCCATTGAGTCTGCTCTGCCATTCCATCATGGCTGATCCCAAATCTCACTCAACCCCATACACGTGGCTTCTTGCCATATCCTTTGATGCTCCAATGGATCAGGAAATGCTCAACCTTCACCTTAAATATTCCCATGGACTTGGCCAATGACACAGTATGCGGCAGAGCATTCCACTGATTAACTACTCTCTAGCTAAAAAAAAAAAAAAAATTCCTTCTTACCTCGTCTGTGAAAGGTCGCATTAGGTTTAGGGTTAGGGTTAGGTTGAGAGTATTTGGGCAGTGGGCGAATCAGCACTCACATTAGGGTTAGGGTTAGGTTTAGGTAAATTAGCCTTTAGGGAATCCTGCAGAAGGACTCCCAAGTCCGTTTGCAACTCAGTTTTTGCATTTTCTCTCCATTTAGAAGATAGTCAATCTTTTCATTTCTTCTCCCAAAGTGCATTACCATACACTTCCCAACACTATATTCCATCTGCCACTTCTTTGCCCATTCTTTCTCATCTGCCTGTCTTTCTGTAGCTTCTCTACTTCCTCAAAACTACCTACCTTTATATCATCTGAAAACTTTGCAATGAAGCCATCAATTCCATCACCCAAATCATTGACATATAACATAAAAAGAATTGGTCCCAACGCAGAGACCTGTGGAACACCACTAGTCACTGGCAGCCAACCAGAAAATGGTCCCTTAATTCACATTCTTTGCCTCCTGCCAATTAGCCAATGCTTTATCCGTGCTGGAATCTTTCCTGTAATACTATGGACTCGTAGTTTGTTAAGCCACTTCATGTGTAGCAGCTTATCAAAGGATTTCTGAAAATCCAAGTACACATCAACCGATTCTCCTTTGTCTACCCTGCTTGTTAATTCTCTAAAGAATTCCAACAGATTTGTCACATACATATTATGTATAATAAATGCACCTCCAGTGTCCCCAATGATGACACCTACAAGAAGTAAGTACATGTTCGGCACAGCGTTGTGAGCCAAAGGACTTGTATTGTGCTGTAGAGTTTTCTATGTTTCTAAGTACATCACACTGCAACATCCAATACTCTGCATTAAGGAACTGGATGACCTCTGGATCATTCAGGAGACCTAGGGGGTGAGGTAGTTTCACCCAAGGTGCAGGTCACAGGTAATATGGGTGACTGTCAAGAGGGAAAAGTGCAGAGTATCTCTGTGGCCAGACCCCTCAAACAAAAGGTATGCCACTCTGGATACTCTTGGGGATGGGGTGAGAATGACCCAGCAGAGGAAAGCCATAGTGTCAATGCATGAGAAGGAGATCCCCAGATGATATATTGCCTCTGGGTGCCAAGGTGTGGGTATCTCCGATTGAGTCCTCAGGATTCTGAAGTGGGAGGGAGAACAGACAGAGGTCATGGTCCCTGTAGGTACCAATGATATTGGTAGGAAGAGTGGTGAGGTTTAGTGAAGGGAGCTCAGGGAGTTAGGCGCTAAGTTAAAGGACAGGACCTCCAGGGTTGAAATATCAGGATTGCTACCAATGCCACATGCTAGTGAGGCTAGAAATATAGTTTAACAAGTGTCAAACAAATTGGTGTAGGAGAGAGGACAGAAGGTTTTTGGATCATTGGGCTCTCTTCCAGGGAAGGTGAGACATGTATAGAAGTGAAGGTATGCACCATAACTGGAAGGGTCTAATATCCTAGTGGGAAGATTTGCTAGTGCTGCACTTGGGGGTTTAAACTGGAGTTGCAAGGGGATGGGAATCAAGAGTCCCAGGACAGATAGTGGAGATAACAGGAATTCTGCAGATGCTGGATATTCAAGCAACACACAAAGTTGCTGGTGAATGCAGCAGGCCAGGCAGCATCTCTAGGAAGAGGTACAGTCGACGTTTCAGGCCGAGACCCTTCATCAGGACAGCAGCAGGCCAGGCAGCATCTCTAGGAAGAGGTACAGTCGACGGTTCAGGCCGAGACCCTTCGTCAGGCCTGCTGCATTCACCAGCAACTTTGATGAGATAGTGGAGATGTTGTGGAGATAGATGTTGTTAAGATTTCAGACAAAGTCAGGAATCAAAAGGTTAAGCATAGTGCGTTTAATGTCTAGAGCTGTGTGTATTTCAATGTAAGAAGTATTGTAGGAAAGGCAGATAGCTCAGGGCATGGCTCAAGACATGGAATTATGATATTGTAGCCTTTAGTGAGACTTGGTTGTAAGAGGGGCAGGACAGACAGCTCAACATTCCAGGATTGCATTGTTTTAGATGCAAAAGAGCAGGAAGGATTAAATGAGAAGGGGTGGCATTACTAATCAAGGAAAATGTCACGGCAGTGCTTAGCCAGAACAAAACAGAAGAACTTGTCAAGTGAAAAAGAGTACAGTCGACATTAGTGGTAGATCAATCAATTAGCAGTAGACCAATCAATTCAAAGAGAGAGAGAGAGCTTCACACAAGTCAGGAAGATTCAAAAAGGGGTGTTTCAAAGGACTCAGTGCATTAGCAGTGGGCCAATCGATTCGAAGAGAGAGAGAGCTTCACACAGGTTGGAGAGAAGTGTGCAGACGCAGAAACGTCATTGCGCAAGGACAGTGAGAATAGCTCCAAAATTAAAGAGAGACACTGTCTAGCAGAGCGGTCATCGGAGTAGTGTAAGTCAGAGTAGCAGGGCTTTGGCTTGCTGGGCCTTTAGTGAGGACAGGCCTAGGAGAGGTAAATTACTCCTCTAACAAGAATAGTGGGTACGACTGCGAGGCCAGTGTTCTGTTCTGGGTTTCATATGTGGGATGTCCAGGAGACTTCCAGCCTCCCTGATGGCCACATCTGTGCCAGGTGCATCAAGCTGCAGCTCCTTAGAGATTGAGTCAGGGAGCTGGAGCTGCAGCTCAATGACCTTCAGCTTGTTAAGGGGAGTGAGGAGGTGATAGACAGGAGTGACAGGCAGGTAGGGATTCAGAGTTTTGGATCATTGGGACCTCGTCTGGGGCAGGTGTGACCTGTACAAAAAAGGATGGGTTGCACTGGAATCCGAGAGGGACCAGTATCCTGACGGAGAGGTTTGCTAATGTTATCAGGAAGGGTTTAAACAAGATTTGCAGGGGGTGGTAACCGAAGTGAAGAGGCAGAGGATGGAGAGGTTGGAGCCCAATTAGAGAAAGCTTGTAGGGAGTTTGTGAGGCAGGCCAGGCAGATGTGATAGTAAAGATGCACTCAGCCAGATGGTTTGAGATGTGTCTATTTTAATGCAAGGAGTATCATAAACTAGGTTGATTAACTTAAAGCATGGAACCATGACATTGTGGTCATTCCAGAAACTTGGATGTCTCAGGAGCAGGAATGGCTGCTGAGTGTGTTGGGCTCTAGATGTTACAAAAAGAACAGAGAGGGAGGCAAAAGAAGTGGGGATGTGGCATTGCTAAGTAGAAATAGTGTCATGGCTACAGAAAAAGAAAAAGTCATGGAGGGATGGTCTATTGAGTCAGCGTGGATGGAAGTCAGAAACAGGAAAGGGGTAATAATTCTACTGGGTATTTTTATAGACCCCCACATTAGTAACAGGGATATCAAGGAGCAGATAGGGAGGCAGATTCTGGAACGGTGCAATAACAATAGGGATGTTGTGATGAGAAATTTTAACTTTCCTCATATTGATTGGCATCTCCTTAGCACAGGGGTTTAAATAGGGTGGAGTTTGTTAGGTGTGCTTAGAAGGTTTCATGACACAGTATATCAATAACCCAACTATAGGAGAAACATAGAAAACCTACTGCACAATACAGGCCTTTCGACCCACAAAGTTGTGCCGAACATGTCCCTACCTTAGAAATTACTAGGCTTACCCATAGCCCTCTATTTTTCTAAGCTCCATGTACCTATCCAAAAGTCTCTTAAAGACCCTATCCTATCCGCCTCCACCACTGTTGCCGGCAGCCCATTCCACACACTCACCACTCTCTGAGTAAAAACTTACCCCTGACATCTCCTCTGTACCTACTCCCCAGCACCTTAAACCTGTGTCCTCTTGTGGCAACCATTTCAGCCCTGGGAAAAAGCCTCTGACTATCCACATGATCAATGCCTCTCATCATCTTATACACAGGCTGTACAGAGGCTGTATTAGGAGGCTATACAGATCTGGTATTGGGAAATGAACCTGGTCAGATGTCAGAATTCTCAGTGGGAGAGCATTTTGGTGTTTGTGATCACAATCGATCTCCTTCACCAAAGCACTGGAGAAGGATAGAAGCAGACAATTTGGGAAAACAATTGGGGTGGTGGGAAATATGATGCTATTAGGCAGTATCTTGGGAGCATATATTGGGAACTGATGTTCTCAGGGAAATGCAATGAAAACGTTATGAAAGGTTCAAGAAACTAGGTATTGTTAGAGCTCTAGAAAATTACAAGATTGCTAAGAGCTTAAGAATGGAATTACAAAAGCCAGAAGAGAGCCATGAGAATGCTTTGGCGAACAAGATTAGGGAAAACACCAAGGCATTCTACAAGAGCAAAAGGATGAGCCATGTGAGAATAGAACCAATCAGGTGCGATAGTGGAAAAGTCCGCATGGAGTTGGACGAGGTAGCGGAGGTACTAAGTTAATACTTTGCTTTAGTATTCACCAGGGAAAACGACTTTGGCAATTGTGGGGATGACTTAGAGCGGACTGAAATGCTTGAGCTTATAGTCATTAAGAAAGAGGACGTGCTTCCCAATCATAGAACCATAGAACATTACAGCACAGAAACAGGCCTTTTGGCCCTTCTTGGCTGTGCCGAACCATTTTTCTGCCTAGTCCCACTGACCTGCACATGGACCATATCCTTATATACACCTCTCATCCATGTACCTGTCCAAGTTTTTCTTAAATGTTAAAAGTGAGCCCGCATTTACCACTTCATCTGGCAGCTCATTCCACACTCCCACCACTCTCTGTGTGAAGAAGCCCCCTCTAATGTTCCCTTTAAACTTTTCCCCCTTCACCCTTAACCCATGTCCTCTGGTTTTTTTCTCCCCTAGCCTCAGTGGAAAAAGCCTGCTTGCATTCACTCTATCTATACCCACCATAATTTTATATACCTCTATCAAATTTCCCCTCATTCTTCTACGCTCCAGGAAAGTCCTAACCTATTCAACCTTTCTCTGTAACTGAGTTTCTCAAGTCCCGGCAACATCCTTGTAAACCTTTTCTGCACTCTTTCAACCTTATTAATATCCTTCCTGTAATTTAGTGACCAAAACTGCACACAATACTCCAAATTCGGCCTCAGCAATGTCTTATACAACCTCACCATAACATTCCAACTCTTATACTCAATACTTTGATTTATAAAGGCCAATGTACCAAAAGCTCTCTTTATGACCCTATCTACCCGTGAAGCCACTTTTAGGGAATTTTGTATCTATATTCCCAGATCCTTCTGTTCTACTGCACTCCTCAGTGCCCTACCATTTACTTTGTATGTTCTACCTTGGTTTGTCCTTCCAATGTGCAATACCTCACACTTGTCTGTATTAAACTCCATCTGCCATTTCTCAGCCCATTTTTCCAGCTGATCCAAATCCCTCCGCAAGCTTTGAAAACCTTCCTCACTGTCTACTACACCTCCAATCTTTGTGTCATCAGCAAATTTGCTCATCCAACTTACCACATTATCATCTAGATCATTGATATAAATGACAAATAACAATGGACCCAGCACTGATCCCTGTGGCACACCACTAGTCATAGACCTCCACTCAGAGAAGCAATCCTCCACTACCACTCTCTGGTTTCTTCCATTGAGTCAATGTCTAATCCAATTTACCACCTCTCCATGTATACCTAGCAACCGAATGTATACCTTACTGAAGTCCATGTAGACAACATCCACTGCCTTCCCTTCATCCACTTTCCTGGTAACCTCCTTGAAAAACTCTAGTAGATTTGTTAAACATGACCTACCACGTACAAAGCCATGTTGGTTCTCCCTAATAAGTTCCCGTCTATCCAAATACTTGTAGATCCTATCTCTTAGTACTCCTTCCAATAATTTACCTACTACCGATGTCAAACTTACGGGCCTATAATTTCCTGGATTACTTTTAGAGCCTTTTTTAAACAATGGAACAACTTGAGCTATCCTCCAAGCCTCTGGCACCTCACCCGTAGATACCGACATTTTAAATATATCTGCCAGGGCCCCTGCAATTTCAACACTAGTCTCCTTCAAAGTCCAAGGGAATACCCTGTCAGGTCCTGGGGATTTATCTACTCTGATTTGCCTCAAGATAGCAAGCACCTCCTCCTCTTGGGCACGTGACCAAGTGGTTAAGGCGTTCGTCTAGTGAACTGAAGGTCGTTAGTTTGAGCCTCAGCTGTGGCAGTATGTTTTTGCCCTTGAGTAAGGCACTTAATCACACATCGCTCTAGTCTGTGCGAGGAACGGCACCCCACACAGACTTCCAACTGCGCCTTGTAAGGCATGAAAATGCCTGACGTGGGCCTCTCATGGTCTGAGTTGACGTTCCCTCCCTCCCTCCCCTCCTCCTCTTCAATCTGTATAGGTTCCATGACCTCACTACTTGTTTGCCTTATTTCCATTGACTCCATGCCAGTTTCCTTAGTAAATACAGATGCAAAAAAGACATTTAAGATCTCCCCCATTTCTTTTGGTTCCATACATAGCCAACCACTCTGATCTTCAAGAGGACCAATTTTATCCCTAAATAACCTTTTGCTCTTAAAATACCTGTAGAAGCTCTTTGGATTATCCTTCACCTTGACTGCCAAAGCAACCTCATGTCTTCTTTTAGCCCTCCTGATCTCTTTCTTAAATTTTTTTTGCACTTTTTATACTCCTCAAGCACCTTATTTACTCCCTGTTTCCTATACATGTCATACATCTCTCTCTTCTTCTTTATCAGAGTTCCAATATCCCTTGAGAACCAAGGTTCCTTATTCTTATTCATTTTGCCTTTAATCCTGACAGGAACATACAAACTCTGCACTCTCAAAATTTCTCCTTTGAAGGCCTCCCACTTACCAATCACATCCTTGCCGGAGAACAACCTGTCCCAATCCACGCATTTTAGATCCTTTCTCATTTCTTCAAATTTGGCCTTTTTCCAGTTCAGAAGCTCAACCCGAGGACCAGATCTATCTTTATCCATGATCAAGTTGAAACTAATGGTGTTGTGATCACTGGAACCAAAGTGTTCCCCTACACACACTTCCGTCACCTGTCCCAACTCATTTCCTAATAGGAGATCTAATATTGCATCCTCTCTAGTTGGTACCTCTATATATTGATTTAGAAAACTTTCCTGAACACATTTTACAAACTCTAACCCGTCTAGACCTTTAAGAGTATGGGAATTCCAATCATCCAAATTCCCACTCACTTTTGCTACCTTTTATGCCCTTTCCTTGGCCTTTACGCAGTCCTTAACTTCTTTGTCAGCCACGGTTGCCTACCCCCGCCATTTGAGAACTTCTTTCTCTGTGGAATATATCTATCCTGCACCTTGTGAACTGTTTCTAGAAAGTTAAGCCACCTCTGCTCTGCCGTCATCCCTGCCAGTATCCTCCTCCAATCCACCTTGACAAGCTCCTCTCTCAAGCCTCTAATTCCCTTTATTAAATTGCCATACTGATGCATGTGACTTGTGCTTCTCCCTCTCAAACTGCAGTATGAATTCAATCATATTATGATCACTGCCTCCTAAGGGTTCCTTTATATTAAGCTCCCTAATAAGATCTGGGTTTTTACACAAAACCCAACCTAAATTAGCCTTTCCCCAAGTAGGCTCAAGCACAAGCTACTCTAAAAAGCAATCTTGTGAGCATTCAACAAATTTCCTCTCTTGCAATTCGAAGCCAAACTGATTTTCCCAATCTCCTTGCATATTTAAGTCCCCCGTTACGATTGTGTCATTACCCTTATTACATGCCTTTTTCAGCCCCCTTTGCAATCTCAACCCCAAGGAGCTTAAGAAAGAAATTAGGAGAGCCAGAAGGGGACATGAGAAGACCTTGGCGGACAGGATTAAGGAAAACCACAAGTAGCATTCTACAAGTATGTGAAGAGCAAGAGAATAAGACATGAAAGAATAGGACCAATCAAGTGTGACAGTGGAAAAGTATGTATGAGCCAGAGGAGATAGCAGAGTACTTTGCTTCAGTATTCACTACGGAAAAGGATCTTGGCAATTGTAGGGATGACTTACAGTGGACTGAAAAGCTTGAGCATGTAGATATTAAGAAAGAGGATGTGCAGGAAATTTCAGAAAATATCAAGTTAGGTAAGTCACTGGGACCAGACGAGATGTACGCCAGGCTACTGTGGGAGGCAAGGAAGGAGATTGCTGAGCCTCTGCTGATGATCTTTGCATCATCAATGGGGACGGGAGAGGTTCTGGAGGATCGGAGGGTTGCAGATGTTGTTCCCTTATTGAAGTAAAGGAGTAGAGATAGCCCAGGAAATTATAGATCAGCGAGTCTTACTTCAGTGGTTGGTAAGTTGATGGAGAAGATCCTGAGAGGCAGGATTTATGAACATTTGGAGAGGCATAATATGATTAAGAATAGTAAGCATGGCTTTGTGAAAGGCAGGTTGTGTCTTACGAGCCTGATTGAATTTTTTGAGGATGTGACTAAACACATTTAAGAAGGTAGAGGAGTAGATGTAGTGTATATGAATTTCAGCAAGGCATTTGACAAGGTACCCCATGCAAGGTTTATTGAGAAGGTGAGGAGGCATGGGATCCAAGGGAACATTGCTTTGTGGATCCAGAACTGGCTTGCCCACGGAAGGCAAAGAGTGGTTGTAGACTGGTCATGTCCTGCATGGAGGTAGGTGACCAGTGGAGTGCCTCAGGGATCTGTTCTGGGACCCTTACTCTTTGTGATTTTTATAAATGACCTGGATGAAGAAGTGGAGGGATGGGTTAGTAAGTTTGCTGATGACACGAAGGTTGGGGGTGTTGTGGATAGTGTGGAAGGCTGTCAGAGGTTACAGCAGGACATCGATAGGATTCAAAACTGGGCTGAGAAGTGGCAGATGGTGTTCAACCCAGATAAGTGAGAGGTGGTTCATTTTGGTAGGTCAAATATGATGGCAGAATATAGTATTAAATGGTAAGAATAGCACTGTAGAGGATCAGAGGTATCTTGGGGTCCGTCTCCATAGGATTCTCAAAGCTGCTGCGCAGGTTGACTCTGTGGTTCAGAAGGCATACGGTGCTTTGGCCTTCATCAATTGTGGGATTGAGTTTAGGAGCCAAGAGGTAATGCTACAGCTATATAGGACCTTGGTCAGACTCCACTTAGAGTACTGTGCTCAGTTCCGGTCACCTTACTACAGGAAGGATGTGGAAACCACAGAAACATTGCAGAGGAGATTTACAAGGATGTTGCCTGGATTGGGGAGCATATTTTATGAAAAGAGGTTGAGTGAACTCGGCCTTTTCTCCTTGGAGCGACAGAGGATGAGACATGACCTGATAGTGGTGTACAAGATAATGAAAGGCATTGATCGTGTGGATAGTCAGAGACTTTTTCCCAGGGCTGAAATAGTTAGTACGAGAGGGCATAGTTTTAAGGTATTTGGAAGTAGGTACAGAGGAGATGTCAGGGGTAAGTTTTTTTACGCAGAGAGCGGTGAGTGCATGGAGTGGGCTGCCGGGGACAGTGGTGGAGGTGGATGCGATAGGGTCTTTTAAGAGACTCCTGGACAGGTAAATGGAGTTCAGAAAAATAGAGGACTATGGATAACTCTAGGTAATTTCTAAGGGAAGGACATATTCGGCACAACTTTGTGGGCCGAAGGGCCTGTATTGTGCTGTAGGTTTTCTATGTTTCTATGCTTCTATTTGGATAGACATGGACTGATTAAGAATAGTCAGCATGGCTTTGTGCATGTTAGGTCATGTCTAACCAATTTTATAGAGTTATTTGAAGAAGTTATCAGGAAAGTTGATGGAGGCAAGGCAATGGATGTTGTTTCTGTGGAGTTCAGCAAGGCACTTGACAAGGTCTCACATGGAGATTGGTCAAGCAGGTTCAGTTGCTTGGCATTGAAGATGAGACAGTGAATTGGATTCAACACTGGCTTTGTGGGAGAAGCTAGAGAGTGATACTAGATTGTTTCATGGAGGCCTGTGACTAGTAGAATCCTGCAAGGATCCTCAGCCCAAGCCCCACTCCCCAGCCTTCTTCCCAGAACCTTTGTATTGTGTCCAATCAAGAACCTATCGAGCTCTACCTTAAATACACCTAACAACCTGGCCTCCACAGATCCCTGTGGCAACATATTCCACAAATTCACTTATTCTAGCTAAAGAAATTTCTCTGCATCTCTGTTTTGAATGGATGCCCTTCTATCCTGAGGCTGTGCTCTCTTGCCCTAGACTCCCCCACCATGGGAAACATCCTATCCACATCTAGTCTGTCTAGGCCTTTCAACATTTAAAACGTTTCAATGAGATGTCCCTCATCCTTCTAATTCCAGTGAGTACAGACCCAGAGCCATCAAACATTCCTCGTATGATAACCCTTTCATTCCCGGAATCATCCTTGTGAACCTCCTCTGAACCCTCTCCAATGGTAGCACATCTTTTCTTAGATGAGGTGCCCAAAACTGTTCACAATACTCAAGGTGAGGCCCCACTAGTGCCTTATAAAGCCTCAGCATCACATCCTTGCTCTTGTACTCTAGACCTTTTGAAATGAATGTTAACATGGCATTTGTCTTCCTCACTACTGACTCAATCTGCAAGTTAACATTAAGGGTGTTCTGCATAAGAACTCCCAAGTTCCTTTGGTTTTCAATTTTTTGTCTTTTCCTTTCCATTTAGAAAATAGTCTGCACATTTATTTCTAAAACCAAAATGCATAATCATGCATTTTCTAAGATTGTATTGCATTTGCCACTTTCTTGCCCACTTACCTAATCTGTCTAATTCCTTCTGCAGCCTCCCTGTTTCCTCAACACTACCTGCCCCTCCACCAATCTTCATAACAGCTGCAAACTTGGCAACAAAGCCATCTATTCCATCATCTAAATCATTTACATATAGCATAAAATGAAGTGGTCCCAACACTGAAACCTACGAAACACCACTAGTCACTGGCAGCCAACCAGAAAAGGATCCTGGTATTCCCACTCTCTGCGTCCGACCAATCAGCCAATGCTCTAACCACACTAGTAACTTTCCTGTAATACCATTGGCTCTTATCTTGGTAAGCAGACTCATGTGTGGCATCTTGTCAAAGGTCTTCTGAAAGTCCAAATATACAACATCCACTGCATCCCCTTTATCTATCCTACTTGTAATCTCAAAGAATTCCAACAGGTTCCTCAGGCAAGGTATTTCCTTAAGGAAATCATGCTGACTTTGCCCTATCTTGTCCTGTGTCACCAAGTACTCCATAACCTTATCATTAACAATTGTCTCCAACATCTTCCCAACCACTCAGGTCAAGCTTACTGGTTTATAATTTTTTACTGCTGCTTTCCTCTTTTCTTAAAGAGTGGAGTGACATTTGCAATTTTCCAGTCCTCTGGCACCATGCCAGGGTCAAATCAATTTTGAAAGATCATATCTAATGCCTCCACAATATCTAATGCTACCTCTTTCAGAACACTAGGGCACAGTTCATCTGGTAAGGTGACTTATGTACCCTCAAGTCATTCAGCCTTTTGAGCACCTTCTCCCTGGTAATAGTAACTGCATTCGCTTCTCTTCCCTCACACCCTTCAACATCTGGCACAATCCCAGGGATACTAATTTAGTTTATCTGTCATCTCCTTGTCCCGGAATATTGTTTCTTTAGCCTTATTTTCTGGAGGTCTTCCACTCTCATTTATTTTTTACAGACTTGAGAAAGCTTTAACTATCCACTTTGATATTGTTTGCTAGCTTGCTTTCATATTTCATCTTTTCCCTCTTAATGATTCTTTTTGCTGCTCTCTGCAGGTTTTTAAAAAGCTTCCCAATTCTCTGTATTCCTGCTAATTTTTGTTTTGTTTTATGCCCTCTCTATTGCTTTTACATTAGCTTTGACTTCTCTTCTCAGCCATGGTTGTAGTATTTTGCCATTTGAGTATTTCTTTGTTTTTGGAATATATCTATTCAGCACCTTCCTCATTTTTACCATTTTTACAGCTGCTCTGCTGTCATCCCTGACAGCATCTCCTTCCAATTAACTTTGGCTAACTGCTCTATATTACCAGTGTAATTTCCTTTGCTCCACTGAAATACCACTGCATCAGACTTTACTTTCTCCCCAACAAATTTCAAGTTGAACTCAAGCATCACTGACTTCCAAGGGTTCCTTAATGTTAAGCTCCATAATCGCCTCTGGTTCATTACATAACAGCCAATCCAGTACAGCTAACGCCATAGTAGGCTCCTCGAAAAAAAAAATCTCATAGGAATTCAACAAACTGACTCTCCTGAGTTCCATTACCAACCTGATTTTCCCAATCGACCTGCATGTTAAAATATCCCATGACTATCATATCATTGCCCTTTTGACTCGCCTGTTCTATTTCCCATTGTAATCTGTGGTCCACAACTCAGAAACTGTTGGGAGGCCTGTATATAACTGCTATCAGGGTCCTTTTAGACTTGCAGCTTCTTAACTCAACCCTCAAGGATTCAACATCTTCCTGTGGCGTGTGGCACAGGCAGCAATGGAGAAATTACAACCCTGGAGGTCCTGCTTCTCAGCTTTCTGCTGAGCTCTCTAAATCCTCTCTTCAGAACCTCTTTGCTTTTCCTTCCAACGTCTTTGGTACCAATATGTACCAAGACATCTGGCTCACCCTCCCTCTGTAAAATGCTGTAGACGCTAACCGAGATGTCCCTAATCCTGGCACCTGGGAGGCAACACACCATCTGGGTGTGCCATTCACGTCCGTAGAACCTTCTGTCTGTACCTCTGACTACTGAGTCCCCTATCACTACCTATCAGAGCTTGCAGTGGTATCTAGACCAGTTGTAAAAATGGGCTGAAAATTGGCACCTTTTTATTCTGGCATCCTCACCTTTCCTTTCCAGTCCCAATGAAGGGTCTTGTCCTGTAATATCAGCTGTTTCGTCAATTCCATTGATGCTGCCTGACCTGCTGAGTTCCTCCGACATTTTGGTGTGTGATGCTCTAGATTTCAGGCATCTGCAGAATCTCTTACTGTGTATTTATAACCATTCCTCAATACTGCCACTAATAGTGTGACTTTCCTTCAACACAGACCCATTTTTTTTTCCCCAAAGATACACAAAATACAAATCTCAAACATTTACTAGTCAGAGAACAAATTCAAACTAAAATAAGCTTATTACTGTCTACAAAACAGTTAATTCCCTTGGGGGGGGGGCCTACCGTTCCTGGAATCACCCACTCTACCCATGGTGACTGCATGCTCCTTCTTCAAAGACACCCAGGTACAAACGTATCTCTGGAAGAGAGGCAGGCAGTCCGTCTGGGCAGAGCCCTTGACTGTCTGCTCCCTGAACCTGTGAATGGTCCTCTTGGCCAGGCCTTGGAGCAAGCTAACCAGGAGATCCTTTGAGCAACCTGCCCCCTTCTGAACTGGGTGTCTATATATCAGGAGAATGGTACTGAAATGTAACCAAAACCTGAGAAGCAGCTCCTTCAGATATTCAAATAGGGGCTGCGACCTCTCACACTCCATATAAATGTGGTATATTGACTCCTCCCAGTCAGAGAATAGACAAATAGACAGGGTGTCAGTGAACTGACTTAAAAACCTGTTGCATGGTACAGCCCTGTGCAACAGCTTCCACCCCAGGTTCCTAATTCACAGTGGAAGGATCCTGCCTAAAGAGATTTCCACTGGGGAGCGCCCATAATAATAAGAACATAAGAAATAGGAGTCCGGTCAGCAGATGAAGGAAAGGAAGTGAAAGGTATGCAGGAGCAGCCCGTACAAGAACCGCCTTGACGTGTCTTGGAGGGGCACAGTGGGCATCACCACAAGTCAGCACACGACATGTGTGACCCTCTTCCAAGAGGTATGTCAGGCCTTGGGTCTGATGAGCAACTCCAGCTGACAGCTGTTAGCACAGCCGGGACCCTCCTCGGCATTCACCATGACGGAATCGGAACCAGGCAGAGAAGATATTTCCTCTAGTGGGGGAGTCTAAGACCAGAGGACACAGTCTCAGAGTAAAGGAGTGTTCTTCTGGAAAGGAGATGAGGAGGAATTTCTTTAGCCAGAGAGGGGTGAATCTGTGGAATTTGCTGCCACATGCAGCTGTAGAGGCCAAGTCATTTAGTATATTTAAAGCAGAGGCTGATAGGTTCTTGATTGGTCAGGGCATGAAGGGATACGGGGAGAAGGCAGAAGATTGGGGAAAAGAGGAAAAATAGATCAGCCACGATGAAATGGCGGAGCAGACTCACTGGGCCAAATGGCCTAATTCTACTCCTATATATTATGGTCTCATGGATATGGGCACCCTTGCTGAATCCCCCTCCAAAAGTGCAAGTGTGCTGTCAAGGACCTGTTGACGTTAACAAGGCAGCTATATAGCTATATAGGACCCTGGTCAGACCCCACTTGGAGGACTGTGCTCAATTCTGGTCACCTCACTATAGGAAGGACGTGGAAATCATAGAAAGGGTGCAGAGGAGATTTACAAGAATGTTGCCTGAATTGGGGAACATTACTTAGGAGAAGAAATTGAGTGAACTTGGCCTTTTCTCCTTGGAGCGATGGAGGATGAGAGATGACCTGATAGAGGTGTACAAGACAATGAGAGGCATTGATCGTGTGGATAGTCAGAGGCTTTTTCCCAGGGCTGAAATGGCTAGCTCAAGAGGGCATAATTTTAAGGCGCTTGGAAGGAGGTACAGAGGAGATGTCAGGGTAAGTTTTTTTACGCAGACAGTGGTGAGTGTGTGGAATGGGCTGCCGGCGGCGGTGGTGGAGGCGGAAACGATAGGGTCTTTTAAGAGACTCCTAGATGGCTACATGGAGCTTAGAAAAATAGAGGGCTATGGGTTAACCCTAGGTAGTTCTAAGGTAGGGACATGTTCGGCTCAGCTTTGTGGGCCAAAGGGTCTGTATTGTGCTGTAGGTTTTCTATGTTTCTAAGGCACCCCACCCCAGCGTACGACAGTTGGATACAGGTCACAAAATGCAGCCTCAGCCCAAACACGTGCAGAGTCCAAAAAAAGGTACTCATGGTCCACCCTGTCAAATGCCTTCTCTTGGTCAAGGGAGTGAAAGGTGACTGACAGACCAGCCTCATGGGACCAGTGAATCATGTCCTGGACAAGGTGGATTTTAGATGGAATGTCGTCATGCCGTCTAGCACTGGTCAGGGTGGACTCCTTAAGCCAGCACAGGGCCCAGATAATTAGCCAGCACCTGGCCAAAGATCTTATATTCCACACTGAGGAAAGATACTGGGTGCCAATTAATTAGGCAGCAAACATCCTGCTTTTTTTGGTAGCAGGGCTACATCTGCTCTGTGCCATGAAAGTGGAATTTCACCTGTCGCTAGGCTTTCCCCAGTACCTTGGTTTCATCAACCCTTAGGATGTCCCAGAAGGCCTGGAGGAATTCCACTGTCAGTCCATCCAGCCCTTGGGGATTTGCCTCTCTGTAGTTGGTTGAGAGCACTGGTCAGCTCCTCCAAAGATAGTGGAGCATCTAGCTGCTCAGCACCCCCAGTGCTAAACAAGTTGTCCTACAGAGTCCATTGTGCATCCTCACTGCACAGGTCCGGCAAGAATAGAGCCTTATAAAAGAAATGGACTTCCACAACAATTCTGGCTGGATCTGTGACGGGGGTGCCATCCTCCGCCTGCAGCTCCAGGAGCTGCCTGCGGACACTCCACACCTTTAAGAGAGAATAGATGGGCCTGTAGCATCTGGACACACAACCTCACAAAAGTGCCTTGGGACCTCTCAAGCTGCAGGTGCATCAGCAATTCCTTCTTCCTCTGGCACTCATCCCAGAAGAGCCGATCTTCATTGGTTGGCCATAGCCAGACTCCCAAGTTGTTCGCCATTCTAGGAGCCAGGTGGATTTGTCTCCTAGAAATGTATGGGTTTCCGGAAAGAAGCTTGCCGCATACCTCCTGTCCCAGAGGACAGAGCTGATGGAATCTGTGGAGATTCCCCCCTCCTGCCATTGACATGAAGGGTTGCTACACTTAACTTCATGACGCATCTTATTGAGACTCCTTACCAGTGACCTAGGAAGAAGGAGCAGGGACCCCTTTGAGCCATAAGACCACAAGATATAGGAGCAGAATTAGGCCATTCTGCCCATCATGTCTGTTCTGCTATTCCATCCTGGCTGATCCCGGATCTCACTCAACCCCATACAGCTGATTTCTCACCATATCCTTTAATGCCCTGACCAGTCAGGAAATGATCAATTTCTGCCTTATATATAAGCATGGGTTTGGCCTCCACTGCAGTCTCTGGCAGAACAATCTGCAGATTTACTAATCTCTGGCGAAAAAATTCCTCCTTACCTCTGTTCTAAAAGGTTGCCCCTCAGTTTTGAGGCTGTGCCCTCTAGTTCTGGATACTCCCACCAAAGGAAACATCCTCTCCACATCCACCTTGTCTAGTCCTATCAACATTCGGAGAGTTAAATGGGAGCTCATGCAATCTTCTAAATTCCAGTGAGTACAGGCCCGAAGATGCCAAACGCTCCTCATATGTTAACTCCTTCATTCCCAGAATCATCCTCTGGAACTTCCACTAGACTCCCTCCAATGACAACGCATCCTTTCTGAGATATGGCCTAAAACTGTTGACAATACTGCAAGTGCGGCCTGACTAGTATCTTATAAAGGCTCAGAATAATCTCTTGCTTTTATATTCTATTCTCCTTGAAATAAATGCGAACATTACATTTGCCTTCTTTACTACAGACTCGACCTGTAAATTAACTTTCTGGGACTCTGCATGAGGGCTCCCAAGTCCCACTGCACCTCTGAATTTTGAACCTTCTCCCCATTTAGATAATAGTCCACACTATTGTTCCTTTTACCAAAATGTAATATCATACATTTCCCAACACTGTATTCCATCTGCCACCTTTTTGTCCATTCTTCCAATTTGACTAAGTTCTGCTGCAATTGTATTGCTTCCTCAGCACCATCTTCATCTCCACCTATCTTAATACCATTTGCAAACTTTGCTTTAAAGCTGTCAATTCCATTATCTAAATCATTGACAAACAATGTGAAAAGTAAAAGTCCCAATACTAACCCCTGAGGAACACCATTGGTCACCATCAGTCAACCAGAAAAGACCTTTATTAATCTCACTCGCAGTGAAGATTGATGAAAAGTACCCATTAAGTTCACCTGTCATTTCCTTGTCCCCATTACGACCTTACGCGCATCATTTTCCAGTGGTTCAATATCAACTTAAAGCACACGGTATTGGGGGCAAGGTATTGGTGTGGGTGGAGAGTTGGTTAGCAGACAGGAAGTAAAGAGTGGGAATAAACGGGACCTTTTCAGAATGGCAGGCGGTGACTAGTGGGGTACCGCAAGGCTCAGTGCTGGGACCCCAGTTGTTTACAATATATATTAATGACTTGGATGAGGGAATTAAATGCAGCATCTCCAAGTTTGCGGATGACATGAAGCTGGGTGGCAGTGTTAGCTGTGAGGAGGATGCTAAGAGGATGCAGGGTGACTTGGATAGGTTGGGTGAGTGGGCAAATTCATGGCAGATGCAATTTAATGTGGATAAATGTGAAGTTATCCACTTTGGTGGCAAAAATAGGAAAACAGATTATTATCTGAATGGTGGCCGATTAGGAAAAGGGGAGGTGCAACGGAGACCTGGGTGTCATTATACACCAGTCATTGAAAGTGGGCATGTAGGTACAGCAGGTGGTGAAAAAGGCGAATGGTATGCTGGCATTTATAGCGAGAGGATTTGAGTACAGGAACAGGGAGGTACTACTGCAGTTGTACAAGGCCTTGGTGAGACCACACCTGGAGTATTGTGTGCAGTTTTGGTCCCCTAATCTGAAGAAAGACATCCTTGCCATAGAGGGAGTACAGAGAAGGTTCACCAGATTGATTCCTGGGATGGCAGGACTTTCATATGAAGAAAGACTGGATGAACTGGGCTTGTACTCGTTGGAATTTAGAAGATTGAGGGGGGATCTGATTGAAACGTATAATATCCGAAAGGGATTGGACAGGCTAGATGCAGGAAGATTGTTCCCGATGTTGGGGAAGTCCAGAACGAGGGGTCACAGTTTGAGGATAGAGGGGAAGCCTTTTAGGACCGAGATTAGGAAAAACTTCTTCACACAGAGAGTGGTGAATCTGTGGAATTCTCTGCCACATGAAACAGTTGAGGCCAGTTCATTGGCTATTTTTAAGAGGGAGTTAGATATGGCCCTTGTGGCTACGGGGGTCAGGGGGTATGGAGGGAAGGCTGGGGCGGTGTTCTGAGTTGGATGATCAGCCATGATCATAATAAATGGTGGTGCAGGCTCAAAGGGCCGAATGGCCTACTCCTGCACCTATTTTCTATGTTTCTATGTAACTCTCACCTCCCTTTTACTCTTTACAGCATGTTAGAGAGGGCAGGAGAGCAGCCAGATATCCTGGTACACTTTAGTACCAATGACATAGGAAGGAAAAGCAATGCGGTCCTGAAGATAGAATTTAGAGAGCCTGGAACAAAACTGAGAAGCAGGACCTCCAGGGTAGGACTTTCTCAACTGATATCCTTGCTATATGCCAGTGAGGGTAGAAACAGGATGATCTGGCAGATCAATGTGCGGCTGAGAAGCTGGTGCCGGGGGCAGCGCTTCAGGTTTTTAGATCATTGCAATCTCTTCTGGAGGAGGTATGACCTGTACAAAAGGGACGGGTTGTGCCTGAACTAGAGGGGGACTAGTATTCTCATGGGCAGGTTCATTAGAGCTGTTGAGGAGGGTTTAAACTAATTTGGCAGGGGGATGGGAATCAGAGTGAAGGGACTCAGGAAAGGACGGTTAGTAAAAAAGCAAATATAGCATGCAGTCAGACTGTCAGGAAGGGCAGGCAGATGATGGGACAAAACTGAAGCCAGCAAGGTGAGAATCAGTGCATTAGGGATGCAAAATCAAAAAGAGTAAAACATACAGCACTCAAAGTGATATATCTTAATGCACGGAGTATAAGAAACGAGGTGGATGATCTTGGTGCACCATTACAGATTGCCGGGTGTGATGCTGTGGCCATCACTGAATTGTGGCTGAAGGATGGTTGTAGTTCGGAACTGAATGTCCAAGGTTACACGTTACATCGGAGGGATAGGAAGGTAGGCAGAGGGGTGCTGTGGCTCTGCTGGTAAAGAATGGCATCAAATCAATAAAAAGATGTGACATAAGATCAGAAGATGTTAAATCCTTGTGGGTTGAGTTAAGAAACTACAAAGGTAAAAGGACCCTGATGGCAGTTATGTACAAACCTCCTAACAGTAGCTGGGAGGTGGACCACAGATTGCAACAGGAAATAGAAAGGGGCAATGTTATGATAGTCGTGGGAGATTTTAACATGCAAGTTGATTGGGAAATTCAGGTTGGTTATAGATCTCAAGAGAGTCAGTTTATTAAAATGCTACAAAATGGCTTTTTAGAGCAGTTTGTTATTGAGCCTTCTGGGGGATCAGCTTTACTTGAGTGGGTGTTATGTAATGAACCAAAGGTGATTAGGGAGGTTAAGGTAAAAGAGACCTTAGACGTCAGTGATCACAATATCATTGAGATCAACTTGAAATTTGATAGGGAGAAAGTAAAGCCTGATGTAGTAGTATTTCAGTAGAGTCAGGGAAATTAAAGTGGTATGAGAGAGGAGTTAGCCAAAGTAAACTGGAAGAAGATGCTGGCAGGGATGTCAGCAGAGCAGCAAAGGCGTGTGCTTCTAGGGAAAATGAGGAAGGTGCAGGATAGATGTATTCCAAAAATGAAGATATACTCAAATGACAAAATAGTACAAACATGGCTGACAAGAGAAGTCAAAGATAGTATAAAAACAAAAGAGAGGGCATACAACAAAGCAAAAATTAGCAGGAAGATAGAGAATTGGGAAACTTTTAAAACCCTACAGAGAGCAACTAAAAGAAGGGAAAAGATGAAATATGAAAGAAAGCTAGCAAACAATATCAAAGTGCATAGTAAAACCTGTTTCAGCTATGTAAAAAATAAAACAGAGATGAAAGTGAATATAGGACCACTAGAAAATGAAGCCAGATAAATAGTAATGGGCATCAAGAAGATGGCAGATGAACTAAATAAATAGTTTATAACAGCTTTCACTGTGAAAGACACTAGCAGTGTGCCAGATATTGTTGTGTGTGAAGGATGAGAAATGAATGCAGTTACTATTCCAAGGGAGAAGGTGCACAGCGAGCTGAAAGATCTAAGGCTACATAAGTCAACCACACCAGGTGAACTGCACTCTGAGGTTCTGAAATAGGTAGTGCTGGAGATTGTGGAAGCATTAGTAATGCTCTTTCAAAAATCATTGAACTCTGACATGGTGCCAGAGGACTACAAATCTGAAAATGCCACTTCACTCTTTAAGAAAGGAGAAAGGCAACAGAAAGAAAATTACAGACCAGTTAGCCTGACCTCAGTGGTTAAGAACATGTTAGAGTCAATTGTTCAGGATGAGGTTATGGAGTACTTGGTGACACAAGACAGCATAGGAAAAAGTCAGCATGGTTTCCTTAAGGGAACATCTTGCTCAACCTGTTGGAATAGTTTGAGGAGATTACAAGTAGGATAGATAAAGGGGATAGAATGGATGTTGTATACTTGGACTTTCAGAAGGCCTTTGACAAGGTGCCACAGATGAGGCTGCTTTCCAAGTTAAGAGCCCATGGTATTACAGGAAAGTTACTAACATGGTTAGAGCATTGGCTGATGGGTAGGAGACAGCGAGTGGGAATAAAAGGATCCTTTTCTGGTTTGCTGCCAGGAGTCAGTGTTGGAATCACTTCTTTTTATGCTGTATATCAATGATTTAGATGATGGAATAGATAGCTTTGTTGCCAGGTTTGTAGATGATACAAAAATTGGTGGAGGGGTAGGTAGTGTTGACGAAACAGGTAGGATGCAAAAGGACTTAGACCGATTAGGAGAATGGGCAAGAAAGTGGCAAATGAAATACAATGTTGGAAAATGCATGGTCATGCACTTTGGTAGTAGAAGTAAACGTGCGGACTATTTTCTAAATGGGGAAAAAAATCCCAAAATCTCCAATACAAAGGGACTTGGGAGACCTTGCGCAGAACACCCTGAAGGTTAACTTCCAGGTTGAGTCGGTGGTAAGGAAGGCAAATGCAATGTGAGCATTCGTTTCAAGAGGTCTGGAATACAAGAGCAGGGATGTGATGCTGGGGCTTTATAAGGCACTGGTGAGGCCTCACCTTGAGTATTGTGAACAGTTTTGGGCTCCTCATCTGAGAAAAGATGTGTTGGCATTGGAGAGGTACAGAGGCAGTTCACAAGGATGATTCTGGGAATGAAAGGATTAGCATATGAAGAACATTGATGGCTCTGTGCCTGTTCTCACTGGAATTCAGAAGGATGAGGGAGGATCTCATTGAAGCCTTTTGAATGTTGAAAGGCCTAGACAGAGGAGATGTGGAAAGGATGTTTCCCATGGTGTGGAGTCTAGGACAAAAGGGCTCAGCCTCAGGATAGAGGAGCATCCTTTCAAATCAGTAGCCAGCTGGTGGCATAGTGGCATCAGCACCGGACTTTGGAGCGAAGGCTCCCAAGTTCGAATCCAGCCGACTCCCTTGCACACATTCCATCTGTACTGGGTTGAGCCTCAAGCTAGCAACTAGGCCTTGTAAAAATAAGAAAGCCTGCTAAAAAAATACCATCAAGACGGCCTCCTGATGACTCCACTCGGAGTTAAGGGCTTTCTTCTTCTTCTTCTCTCAAAACAGAGATGTGAAGAAATTTCTTTAGCTAAAGGGTGATGAATTTGTGGCATTTGTTACCATACGTAGCTGTGGAGGCCAGGTCGCTGGGTGCTTTTAAGCCAGTGATTGGTAGGTTCTTGATTGGACACAGCATCAATGGAGGGGGTACATTCAGATTGGAGGATTGTGACTAGTGGTGTACCACAAGGATCTGTTCTGGGACCTCTACTTCTCGTGATTTTTATTAATGACCTGGATGTGGGGGTAGAAGGGTGGGTTGGCAAGTTTGCAGATGACACAAAGGTTGGTGGTGTTGTAGATAGTGTAGAGGATTGTCAAAGATTGCAGAGAGACATTGATAGGATGCAGTAATGGGCTGAGAAGTGGAAGATGGAGTTCAACCCAGAGAAGTGTGAGGTTGTACACTTTGGAAGGACAAACTCCAAGACAGAGTACAAAGTAAGTGGCAGGATACTTGGTAGTGTGGAGGAGCAGAGGGATCTGGGGGTACATGTTCACAGATCCCTGAAAGTTGCCTCACAGGTGGATAGGGTAGTTGAGAAAGCCTACGGGGTGTTAGCTTTCATAAGTCGAGGGATAGAGTTTAAGAGTCGCGATGTAATGATGCAGCTCTATAAAACTCTGGTTAGGCCACACTTGGAGTACTGTGTCCAGTTCTGGCGCCTCACTATAGGGAGGATGTGGAAGCATTTGAAAGTATGCAGAGGAGATTTACCAGGATGCTGCCTGGTTTAGAGAGTATGCATTATGATCAGAGATTAAGGGAGCTAGGGCTTTACTCTTTGGAGAGAAGGAGGATGAGAGGAGACATGATAGAGGTGTACAAGATAATAAGAGGAATAGATAGAGTGGATAGCCAGTGCCTCTTCCCCAGGGCACCACTGCTCAATACAAGAGGACATGGCTTTAAGGTAAGGGGTGGGAAGTTCAAGGGGGATATTAGAGGAAGATTTTTTACTCAGAGAGTGGTTGGTGCGTGGAATGCACTGCCTGAGTCAGTGGTGGAGGCAGATACACTAGTGAAGTTTAAGAGACTACTGGACAGGTACATGGAGGAATTTAAGGTGGGGGCTTATATGGGAGGCAGGGTTTGAGGGTCAGCACAACATTGTGGGCCGAAGGGCCTGTACTGTGCTGTACTATTCTATGTTCTATGTTATGGGGAGAAGTCCAGGGAATGGGGTTGAGGAGGTGAAAAAGAAGGATCAGCCACGATTGAATGGCATTGCAGACTCGATGGGCCAAATGGCCTAATTCTGCTCCTTTGTCTTATGGTCTATTTATAACTAAATCTTCTGGCATCCTGTCACAAACAAGAGAAAATCGGCAGATACTGGAAATCCGAGCAACACGCAAAATGCTGGAGGAACTCAGCAGGCCAGGCAGCATCTGGGAAAAGAGTTAAAGGTGCATAGGCGTCCTGCTGAAGGGTTTAGGGCCGAAATGTTGACTGTACTTTTCCTAGATGCTGCTGGGCCTGCTGAGTTCCTCCAGCATTTTGTGTGTGTTGCACTTGGGATCCTGCTTTATATCATTGGCTAGTCTGCCCTCATATTTCATCTTTTCCCTTCTTATAGCTTTTCAGTTGCCTTTTGTTGTATTTTAAAAGCTTCCCCTTCTTGAAGGCATTCAAAAAATTCCCTCTCTTGCAATCTGACGCCATCCCAATTTCTGCAATTGAATTGCATACTGAAGTCCAACATTACAATTGTGTCATAACCCAATTACATGCCTTTTCCAGCTTACTTTGCAATCTCAACCTCACACAGGAGCCCTGCCCCTTCTTCACCCTGCATCCCTTCTCCAGGGACTCCAGGAGTCTCTTAAGTTGGCATCTCTCCTTGTGGGTCACTTCAGCCCCCTTCCCTTCTTTTGGAGGATAGTGTGGATAGACTGAGCAACACCTTGCAGACCTGACCAGCGATCAGTGGTCAGCTGGGTTTAAAAGATATTCTCCAGTAGTCATCCACAGAGATGGCTGTGACTCCATGCTGGATTTGAGGAAGTCCACTTTCTCGGCTTCAGGAATGTCCTCCTATTCCCCATCACTGCCTAACGCCCTCATCACCCTCCAAGTAGTCATCATCTGCACCCGACATGACCAAATCACTCCTCTCCATGGCACCAATGGGAAGCTCCATAATAGGCATTACCTCATCCCCAGGATCAGTGACATAGGGAGGCCCTGCCACCACTGGATCTAGAGGCAGGGCAGGGCAGATCCCCCAGGCATTGTACTGTGCACTCTGAACTCAGAGCAGACAACCTACTAATCCTTCTGGAGTTTGAACAGACGACACGATCCACTTAGGTCATGCTCACCTCCACACCCTTGTCACCCTCCCGGAAGCAGCAGTAGGAGTGTCTCCACTCTGCACCTGTTGGGACGCCCTCCCTCTGAATAACTGTGCGGGATGGTGATCCAAGGTACTACATTTTGCCTTCATGGGCCAGTGCTGGAAGCCCCTCAGCAGTGCATTTGGCCTCAACTGAAGTAACAATTTGGGAAACTAACCCCAGTGACACTCCACCCACAGGCGATCCCTGTTCTACAGAGTTTTGCCCCTCCGCAGGGAATACTCATTCTGGGTGTGCAGCCTCTATTGATGGCAAGTCTGTCTCCTCACATGCTCCTTCTAATATGGCACTGCTCACCAGCACACAGGACACATGCTCAGGAGATACCACCCCAGAAGAGGGCCCCTGTATGGCAGGACAATTCTCCATCTCTGAGGAGACATACTCCACGCATATGGCTTCACAAGATCACAAGACAAAGGAGCAGCAGTAGGCCATTTGGCCCATCGAGTCTGCTACACCACTCCACCATGAGCTATGCTATTCTCCAATCTAGTTCCAATTTCTGGCTTTTTCCCTATATCCCTTGATACCCTGACTAATTAGATTCTTATTAATCTCCTCCTTAAACACCCTCAATGATCGGGTCTCCACAGCTGTATGTGGCAACGAATTCCACAAATCCACGACCCTCTGGCTAAAAAAATTTCTCCTCATTTCTGTTTTAAATGGGTACCCTCTAATTCTAAGACTGTAGCCTCTTGTCCTGGACTCACCCACCAAGGGAAACAGCCTTTCCACATCTACTCTGTCCAACCCTTTCAACATTCGAAATGTTTCTATGAGATCCCCTCTCATTCTTCTATACTCTAATGAATACAATCCAAGAGCTGACAAACACTCC
Source organism: Mobula birostris (assembly GCF_030028105.1). NCBI lineage: Eukaryota > Metazoa > Chordata > Chondrichthyes > Myliobatiformes > Myliobatidae > Mobula > Mobula birostris. The sequence continues at coordinate 587,071 of NC_092381.1, read as the reverse complement.
TCATATGTTAGCCCCTGCATTCCAGGAATCATCCTTGTAAATCTTCTCTGAACTCTCTTCAACATCAGTAGATCCTTTCTAAGATAGGGGGCCCAAAACTGCACACAGTATTCCAAATGAGGTCTCAGCAGAACCCCATAGAGCCTCATCAACACCTCCTTACTCTTATACACTATTCCTCTTGAAATGAATGCCAACATAGCATTCGCTTTCCTTACTACCGATCCAACCTGGTGGTTAACCTTTAGGGTATCCTGCACGAGGACCCCCAAGTCCCTTTGCACTTCCAATTTTTGAATTTTCTCCCCATCTAAATAATAATCTGCCCAATTATCTCTTCTTCCAAAATGTACAACCGTACATTTCTCAACATTGTATCTCATCTGCCATTTCTTTGCCCACTCTCCTAAACTGAGCAAGATTCTCTGCAACCTTTCCGTTTCTTCAACACTTCCTGCTCCTCCACCTATCTTGGTGTTGTCCGCAAACTTAGCCACAAAACCATTTAATCCATAATCTAAATCATCGATATACATTGTAAAAAAAAGCAGCCCCAACACCGACCCCTGCGGAACACCACTAGTAACCGGCAACCAATCAAAATAGGATCCCTTTATTCCCACCCTTTGCTTTCTGCCTATCAGCCAATGCTCCACCTATTTCAATATCTTTCCTGTAATTCCATGGGCTCTCATCTTATTAAGCAGCCTCTTATGCGGCACCTTATCGAAGGCCTTTTGAAAATCCAAATACACAAAATCCACAGCCTCTCCCTTGTCAATCTTATTTGAAATTACCTCAAAAAATTCCAATAGGTTGGTGAGGCAGGACCTTCCCTTCATGAAACCATGCGGCTTGGGCCTATCCTGTCGTGTACCTCGGGATATTTCATGACCTCGTCCTTCAGGATTGACTCCAATAACTTTCCAACTACCGATGTCAGACTAATAGGTCTGTAATTTTCTTTTTGCTGCTTCCCTCCTTTCTTAAACAGCGGAACTACATTTGTGACCTTCCAGTCCTCTGGAACCATGCCAGAGTCTATTGATTCCTGGAAGATCATTTCCAATGCCTCCACAATCTCCAAAGCCACCTCTTTCAGAACCCGTGGGTGCACTTTATTCTGTCCGGGAGACTTATCTATTCTTAGTTCATTTAGCTTCCCAAGCACTTTCTCTTTAGTAACCTTGACTACCTAATTCTATTCCCTGAGACCTCTGGCTATCAGGTATGTTGCTAATGTCTTCCACTGTGAAAACTGATGCAAAATACTCATTTAGTTCCTCTGTCATCTCTTTGTTATCCATTATAATTTCTCCAGCATCATTTTCAATTGGTCCTATATCTACCCATGTCACTCTTTTACTCTTCATATATTTAAAAAAACTCTTAGTATCCTTTTTTATGTTAATTGCCAACTTCCTTTCATAATTCATCTTTTCTTTCCTAATGACTTCCTTAGTTCCCTTCTGTAAGTTTTTAAAAGTCGTCCAGTCCTCAGTTTTCCCACTAATTCTTGCTTCCTTGTATGCCATCTCTTTTGCTTTTATTTTAGCCTTAACCTCTCGTTAGCCACATTTGTGCCATTTTTCCACTCATGATTTTCTTTTTTCTTGGAATATATTTTTCCTGAACTTTCCTTATTTCTTGTAGGAATTTCATCCATTCTGCTCTACCGACCCTCCATCTAGCTTACTTTTCCAATCGACTTGGGCCGGTTCTTCTCTCATTCCACTGTAATTTCCTTTCTTCCACTGAAATATCAATACACCTGATACCAGCTTCTCCTTTTCAAATTTGAAACTGAACTCAATCATACTTCACTACTTCCAAGGGGTTCCATAACCTCCAGCTCCCTAATCACCTCAGGTTCATTACACAGCACCCAATCCAAATCAGCCGATACCCTGGCAGGCTTATGGACAAGCTGCTCCAAAAAGCCATCCTGTAGACATTCTACAAACTCCCTCTCCTGAGATCCAGTACCTTCCTGACTTTCCCAATTCACTTTCATATTAAAATCCCTCATAATTATCTTGACATTTTCCTTCTGACATGCTTTTTCTATTTCTAGCTGTAACTTGTAGTCCACATCCCGGCTGCTGTTTGGAGGCCTGTATATAACTGCTATTAGTGTCTTTTTACCCTTGCCATTTCTTAACTCGACCCATAAGGATTCTACCTCTTCTGATCCTATGTCCCTTCTTTCTAGTGATTTGATATCGTTGCTTACCATCAGGGCCACGCCAGCCCCTTTACCACCTTCCTATCCTTCCTGTACACTGTGTATCCTTGGACAATCAGCTCCCAATCACATCCATCATTTAGCCATGACTCGGTGATGGTCACAATGTCATATCTTTTAACCTGTAGCTGTACAACAAGGTCATCCACTTTATTTCTAATGCTGTGTGCATTTAAGTACAGTACATTTAGATCAGCAACACACATAAAAGTTGCTGATGAACACAGCAGGCCAGGCAGCATCTCTAGGAGAGGTACAGTCGACGTTTCAGGCCGAGACCCTTCGTCAGGACTAACTGAAGGAAGAGTGAGTAAGGGATTTGGAAGTTGGAGGGGGAGGGGGAGATCCAAAATGATAGGAGAAGACAGGAGGGGGAGGGATGGAGCCAAGAGCTGGACAAGTGATAGGCAAAAGGGATACGAGAGGATCATGGGACGGGAGGTCCAGAAAGAAAGACAAGGGGGGGGGACCCAGAGGATGGGCAAGGGGTATATTCAGAGGGACAGAGGGAGAAAAAGGAGAGTGAGAGAAAGAATGTGTGCATAAAAATAAGTAACAGATGGGGTACGAGGGGGAGGTGGGGCATTAGCGGAAGTTAGAGAAGTCGATGTTCATGCCATCAGGTTGGAGGCTACCCAGACGGAATACAAGGTGTTGTTCCTCCAACCTGAGTGTGGCTTCATCTTTACAGTAGAGGAGGCCGTGGATAGACATGTCAGAATGGGAATGGGATGTGGAATTAAAATGTGTGGCCACTGGGAGATCCTGCTTTCTCTGGCGGACAGAGCGTAGATGTTCAGCAAAGCGGTCTCCCAGTCTGCATCGGGTCTCGCCAATATATAAAAGGCCACATCGGGAGCACCGGACGCAGTATATCACCCCAGTTGACTCACAGGTGAAGTGTTGCCTCACCTGGAAGGACTGTTTGGGGCCCTGAATGGTGGTAAGGGAGGAAGTGTAAGGGCATGTGTAGCACTTGTTCCGCTTACACGGATAAGTGCCAGGAGGGAGATCAGTGGGGAGGGATGGGGCGGACGAATGGACAAGGGAGTTGCGTAGGGAGCGATCCCTGCGGAATGCGGGGGTGGGGGGGAAGGAAAGACGTGCTTAGTGGTTGGATCCCGTTGGAGGTGGCAGAAGTTACGGAGAATAATATGTTGGACCCAGAGGCTGGTGGGGTGGTAGGTGAGGACCAGGGGAACCCTATTCCTAGTGGGGTGGCAGGAGGATGGAGTGAGAGCAGATGTACGTGAAATGGGGGAGATGCGTTTAAGAGCAGAGTTGATAGTGGAGGAAGGGAAGCCCCTTTCTTTAAAAAATTGAAGACATCTCCCTCGTCCTAGAATGAAAAGCCTCATCCTGAGAGCAGATGCGGCGGAGATGGAGGAATTGCGAGAAGGGGATGGCGTTTTTGCAAGAGACAGGGTGAGAAGAGGAATAGTCCAGATAGCTGTGAGAGTCAGTAGGCTTATAGTAGACATCAGTGGATAAGCTGTCTCCAGAGACAGAGACAGAAAGATCTAGAAAGGGGAGGGAGGTGTCGGAAATGGACCAGGTAAACTTGAGGGCAGGGTGAAAGTTGGAGGCAAAGTTAATAAAGTCAACGAGTTCTGCATGCGTGCAGGAAGCAGTGCCAATGGAGTCGTCGATGTAGCGAAGGAAAAGTGGGGGACAGATACCAGAATAGGCACGGAACATAGATTGTTCCACAAAGCCAACAAAAAGGCAGGCATAGCTAGGACCCATACGGGTGCCCATAGCTACACCTTTAGTTTGAAGGAAGTGGGAGGAGCCAAAGGAGAAATTATTAAGAGTAAGGACTAATTCCGCTAGACGGAGCAGAGTGGTGGTAGAGGGAAACTGATTAGGTCTGGAATCCAAAAAGAAGAGGAGAGCTTTGAGACCTTCCTGATGGGGGATGAAAGTATATATGGACTGGACATTCATGGTGAAAATAAAGCGGTGGGGGCCAGGGAACTTAAAATCATCGAAAAGTTTAAGAGCGTGAGAAGTGTCACGAACATAGGTATGAAGGGATTGAACAAGGGGGGATAAAACCGTGTCGAGGTATGCAGAAATGACTTTGGTGGGGCAGGAGCAAGCTGAGACAATAGGTCGGCCAGGACAGGCAGGTTTGTGGATCTTGGGTAGGAGGTAGAAACGGGAAGTGCGGGGTGTGGGAACTATAAGGTTGGTAGCAGTGGATGGGAGATCCCCTGAGCGGATAAAGTCGGTGATGGTGTGGGAGACAATGGCCTGGTGCTCCTTAGTGGGGTCACGATCGAGGGGTAAATAAGAGGAGGTATCCGCGAGTTGTCGCTGTGCCTCGGCAAGGTAGAGGTCAGTATGCCAGACTACAACAGCACCCCCCTTATCAGCGAGTTTAATAATAAGGTTAGGATTAGTGCGGAGGGAGTGGAGAGCAGAGCGTTCCGAAGGAGTGAGGTTGGAATGGGGACAAGGTGCAGTCGAGACGGTTGATGTCCCGTCGGCAGTTAGCGATAAAGAGATCCAGAGCAGGCAGGAGATCAGAGCGGGGTGTCCATGAAGAAGAGGAGGGTTGAAGACGGGAGAAGGGGTCATCGGTGGGGGTGGAAGAGTCCTTGCCGAAGAAGTAGGCTCGGAGACGGAGACGGCGGAAGAAAAGTTCCGCATCATGGCGAACATGGAACTCGCTGAGGTGTGGGCGAAGGGGGACGAAGGTGAGGCCCTTACTGAGGACCGAGCGTTCTGCCTCCGACAGTTGAAGGTCGGAGGGGATGGTAAAGACCCGGCACGGATGAGAGTTGGGATCAGAGGGGGGAGGGGGGAGGCTGGGGGTGTCAGTGGAGAGGGGAGGGTTGGGGTGAGAGGAAAATGGAGCCTCTGAGGGCCCAGGAGCTGACGGTGGGATCTGAGGGAGACAGGGTTGCGGAGTGGTGGTGGGGGAAGGGGAGACGGGCGTCACAATAGCAGCACGTGAAGACAGGGCCTGGAGTTAAGGCTGGGGTCGCAGTTGGTGGTTGCGCGATCACTTTGAATGTCTCCATGGACCATGGAAACATTTAGATCAGTATCTGTTACCAATTTTGCTATATTTCTATCACACAACAAATTATCCCGTCTACTCACCTGCTTGTCCTTCTTGCCATCTTTGCTGCACAGTATCTTTGACTTATTTCTATTTTCCTCTTCCTCGACCCTAACACCCTGGTTTCCTTCCCCCTGCCAACTTGATTTAAACCCTCCCTAACAGGCTTGGGGTAAATCCACCCCCTGATGTGGCTCTTGGACTGCAAAAGATACATCCCTCTGATTCTTCATACTACTGATACACAAAGACACGCTGATCTCCGTTTTGGAAGTGTCCTCAGTCTCTGACATCACTTCCCCAGGTTCTTGCTGAATCTCAGACACAAGGAGACTTGAACTTTGGCAATCCACCATATGTGTAGCCACTGTTTAGCGCTCAAGAGACATGGACCAAAAATTTCACAAAACAGAAGAACCTTTCAGAATAAACCAGGGAAGGTAGTGCACCCGTGGCTGACAAGGGAAATCAGGGATAGTATCAATTCCAAAGAAAAAACATACAAATTAGCCAGAAAAAGCGGCTCACCTGAGGACTGGGAGAAAATCAGAGTCCAGCAGAGGAGGACAAAGGGCTTAATTAGGAATGGGAAAAAAGATTATGAGAGAAGACTGGCAGGGAACATAAAAACTGACTGTAAAAGCTTTTATAGATATGTGAAAAGAAAAAGATTGGTCAAAACAAATGTAGGTCCCTTATAGTCAGAAACAGGTGAATTGATCATGGGGAACAAGGACATGGCAGACCAATTGAATAACTACTTTGGTTCTGCCTTCACTAAAGAGGTCATAAATAATCTTCTGGAAATAGTACGGGACCGAGGGTCTAATGAGATGGAGGAACTGAGGGAAATACATGTTAGTAGGGAAGTGGTGTTAGGTAAAATGAAGGGATTAAAGGCAGATAAATCCCCAGGGCCAGATGGTCTGCATCCCAGAATGCTTAAGGAGGTAGCCCAAGAAATAGTGGATGCATTAGTGATAATTTTTCAAAACTCTTTAGATTCTGGACTAGTTCCTGAGGATTGGAGGGTGGCTAATGTAACCGCGCTTTTTAAAAAAGGAGGGAGAGAGAAACCAGGGAATTATAGACTGGTTAGCCTAACATCGGTGGTGGGGAAAACGCTAGAGTCAGTTATCAAAGATGTGATAACAGCACATTTGGAAAGCGGTGAAATCATTGGACAAAGTCAGCATAGATTTGTAAAAGGAAAATCATATCTGACAAATCTCATAGAATTTTTTGAGGATGTAACTAGTAGAGTGGATAGGGGAGAACTAGTGGATGTGGTATATTTGGATTTTCAGAAGGCTTTTGACAAGGTCCCACACTGGAGATTAGTGTGCAAACTTAAACATGTGTGCATAACCAATTTCCCCCGGGATCAATAAAGTATGACTATGACTAAAGCACACTGTATTGGGGGTAAGGTATTGATGTGGATAGAGAATTGGTTGGTAGACAGGAAGCAAAGAGTGGGAATAAACAGGACCTTTTCAGAATGGCAGGCAGTGACTAGTGGGGTACCGCAAGGCTCAGTACTGGGACCCCAGTTGTTTACAATATATATTAATGACTTAGACGAGGGAATTAAATGCAGCATCTCCAAATTTGCGGATGACATGAAGCTGGCCGGCAGTGTTAGCTGTGAGGAGGATGCTAAGAGGGTGCAGAGTGACTAGGATAGGTTAGGTGAGCGGGCAAATTCATGGCAGATGCAATCTAATGTGGATAAATGTGAGGTTATCCACTTTGGTGGCAAAAACAGGAAAACAGATTATTATCTGAATGGTGGCAGATTAGGAAAAGGGGAGGTGCAACAAGACCTGGGTGTCATTATACACCAGTCATTGAAAGTGGGCATGCAGGTACAGCAGGTGGTGAAAAAGGCGAATGGTACGCTGGCATTCATAGCAAGAGGATTCGAGCACAGGAGCAGGGAGGTACTACTGCAGTTGTACAAGGCCTTTATGAGACCACACCTGGAGTATTGTGTGCAGTTTTGGTCCCCTAATCTGAAGAAAGACATCCTTGCCAGAGAGGGAGTGCAGAGAAGGTTCACCAGATTGATTCCTGGGATGGCAGGACTTTCATATGAAGAAAGACTGGATCGACTAGGCTTATACTCTCTTGAATTTAGGAGATCGAGGGGAGATCTTATTGAAACGTATAAAATCCTAAAGGGATCGGACAGGCTAAATGCAGAAAGATTGTTCCCGATGTTGGGGAAGTCCAGAACGAGAGGTCACAGTTTGAAGATAAAGGGGAAGCCTTTTAGGACCGAGATGAGGAAAAACTTCTTCACACAGAGAGTGGTGAATCTGTGGAATTCTCTGCCACAGGAAACAGTTGAGGCCAGTTCATTGGCTATATTTAAGAGGGAGTTAGATATGGCCCTTGTGGCTGAAGGGGAAGGGATCAGGGGGTATGGAGGGAAGGCTGGTACAGGGTTCTGCGTTGGATGATCAGCCATGATCATACTGAATGGCGGTGCAGGCTCGAAGAGCCAAATGGCCTACTCCTGCACCTATTTTCTATGTTTCTGTGTTTCTAGGAAGAGAAATTGCTCTACTTCACTACCAAAATGACAGTCGACACTCCAAAACCTTCTGACTGTCTCCAAACCTGTTCTTTTAGGATTTTGCTGGAGATATTCTAGGTGTAGGAGAGAGAGTTCATACAGTGTGAACCTCTCTCAGTATTCCCTCTCTCAAAGTGTGACCTTCCTTCAGTACTGTCCCTCCCAGTGTGACTCTCCCTCAGTACTGCCCCTCCCACAGTGTGACCTTCCGTCAATACTCTCCCTCAGTACCACCCATTTCACGATGTGACTCTCCATTAGTACCACCCTTCCACAGTACTACCCTCCCACAGTGCTGCCCCTCCCTCAGTACCACCCCTCCCACACTTTGACTCTCCCTCGGGACCACCCCTCCCACAGTGTGACCCTCCCTCGGTACCACCCCTCCCACAGTGTGACCCTCCCTCAGTACCACCCCTCCCACGGTGTGACCCTCCCTCAGTCCCACCCCTCCCACGGTGTGACCCTCCCTCAGTCCCACCCCTCCCACGGTGTGACCCTCCATCAGTACCACCCCTCCCACAGTGCTACTCCTGCAGTGAATTATTTCCTCTCTGAGAAATGCACTCACCCATGTCCAGCGGCGTATCTTGTTTCTTGTCTCCATTGAAGCAATTCTGTATTAAAGATCAGGCAAATGAATAATGGAACAGGCTATTCATGATCATGCAGGATTATTTTTCCACGCTATCCTATTATCTTTCTCCTCAAGTGTTGTGTGTCCAGCCCTCTCTCTGCCTTTACACATCCATGTTCTGCTGTTTTATTTTCGAGATACAACATGGAACAGCCCTTCCTGCCCTTCAAGGTTGGATAGATTTTGGCATTGTAGGGGAATTAAGGGTTGTGGGGAAAAGGCAGGTAGGTGGAGATGAGTCCATGGCCAGATCAGCCATGACCTTATTGAATGACGGGCCAGGCTCGACGGGCCAGATGGCCTACTCCTGCTTCTATTTCTTGTGTTACCTGTGCTACCCAGCAACCCAATGATTTAAAGCCCAGCTTAAATCATGGGGCAATTTACATGACCAATTAACCCACTAAATGGTAAGTCTTCGGACTATGGGAGGAAACCAGAGCACCTGAGGAAAATCCACGTGCACATGGGACAAAATGTACAAACTTGCTTACAGAGGATGCAGGAATTGAACTCTGAACTCCAATGCTCTGAGCTGTATTAGCGTCACACTAATCTCCTCATGTTTCTTGCAACAACCTTATGCTTACTGCAACAGTCTGCGATTTCTCCACAAATTTATTTCTGTTCTAAGGAATAAAGACTTAGCTTAGCTGATCTTTCCCGATAACTCAGGACTCCTTGTAAATCCTTTCCGCACTCTTTCCACTGGTTAATGTCAAGTGATGTGATAAAGGTAGTGGGCAAGAAGCTAAATTCACAAGGACACATGAACACACATGCACACCAGCATGCAAGGAAATCTTTGTGTGTGTAGCACGCTGTAAGGTTTCACTGCTAATGTAATGGCTTCTCTGTAATGTTCCACTGCTAAGGTAATGTTTTCTCTGTCGCAGAAATGTTTGGGTTATGACTAGAGATAATGGGGTATGTTAGCCAATAAGCGGGATGTTGTTCTTTCTTGTGTAGCTGGGAGCCGCAAATTCGTGATCTTTTGCCGGGGAGAGATGAGGAAGGAAGACCCGAATGGAGAGAGTTGGTAGACAGCTGGTCGGAGTGGACTTGGAGCGAGGATCCGAAGGTCAGCGACGATCGGAGGAGGGTGATGGTGGACAAACAGCTTTATTAGTGAGCTCCAACATTGTGCGTTAGACTGTTTCATGAGAATGGGCCCTTTTTTTTTGTTTTCTTTATTAACCATGTAGTCAAATTAAGAATTATAAAGCTCAGTCATTCCATCACATTTTGTGTACTGTTTGTTATTTCGTGGTACTGATTTGTAACAGGGGACACATCGCGCAGCATCCACCCAAAAAAGATTTCTTAAGTTTGACCAGGCCGGGGAGCTGTCATCCCCTATATTAAGCCACTAGCCAAAGCGAGAGTTACATGTATGAACACAGACACATACACATGCAATACAAAAAGGTATATATATAGAAACACATGCATGATGTCAAAAAACAGCATCAGAACTCACCATATGTTTGCCTCTCCTGGGATCTGAAACAAGATAAAATATGGAATTACTAGGGTCCACAGCAGGTTTATGCTTCGGGCAATGGTGCTGGTAGCCACTGAAGTTGGTGCTTTACCTCTATTACTGCCCAGCCACCTGACTACTGACCCACTTAACAGAACAGCAGAACCCTTAGCAAATCTATAAGTATTGTATAAGTGTTTGCCCCCTTTAATATGACCAAATCATTGGTTCAGCAAATTAGTTTTAGAAGTGACATAATTAGTTAAATGGAGATCACCTGTGTGCAGTCAAAGTGTTTCAATTGATTTGTAACAACTCCACAGAGAGGTTATTGAAAAGTACAAGTCAGGAGATGGATACATTTCCAAGTCACTGAATAACCCTTGGAGTACAGTTAAGTCAATCAACAAGAAATGGAAAGAATATGGCACAGCTGTAAATCTGCCTGGAGCAGACCGTCCTGAAATGCTGAGTGACAAGAAGGGGACTCGTGAGGGAGGCCACTATGGCAACTCTGGAGGAGTTCGAAGCTTCAGTGGCTGAGATGGGAGGGACTGTGCATACAACAACTGTCACAGCTTTATGGAAGAGTGGCAAAGAAAAAACCACTGTTGAAAAAAACTCACATGAAATCTCGGCTAGAGTTTGCCAGAAGGCATGCGGGAGACTCTGAAGTCAGCTGGAAGAAGGTGATATGGTCTGACAAAACCAAAATTGAGCTTTTTGGCCATCAGACTAAATGCTATGTTTGGCATAAGCCAAATACCACTCATCATCAAAAACACACCATCCCATCCGTGAAGCATGGTGGTGGCTGCATCATGCTGCGGGGATGCTTCAATGCAGCTGGCACTGGAAGGCATGTGAAGGTAGAAGGTAAAATGAATGCAGCAAAATACAGGGAAATCCTGGCAGAAAACCTAATGCAGTCTAAAGGAGAACTGCGACATGGGAGAAGATTTGCTTTCCAGCAAGACAATGACTCCAAACATAAAGCCAAAGCTACATAGGAATGGTTTAAAAACAATAAAATTAATGTCATGGATAGGCCAAGTCAGAATCCAGACCTCAATCCAATTGAGAATTTGGGTGTTTTTATAGACCCCCAATAGTGAGAGAGACATTGAGGAGCAGATAGAGTTATTGCCCCTTCCTGTTTCTGACTTCCACCCACAATGACTCAGTACACAATCCCTCTATGACTTCCTCCTTTTCTGCAGCTGTGATACTATCCCTGATTAGCAAAGCCACCTCTTTTGCCTCCCTCCCTGTCCTTCTTGAAACATCTAAAGCCCAGCACTCTGAGCAGCCATTCCTGCCCCTGAGACATCTAAGTTTCGGTAATGACCACAACATCATAGTTCCACATATTGATCCACGCTCTAAGTTCATCCGCCTTGTTTATGACGCTCTTTGCATTAAAATAAACACGTCTCAAACAATCAGTCTGACTGCATTTTCGCTCTATCATCTGCTCATCCTTCTGCATAAACTCCCTACAAGCTATCAGGTACGACAGGAGAACACACATCATTGTACAATAGTCTCTGCTTTGTTATTTTGTACATTATTATTGTGCATTGGTAAATTATTATTGGGTATATTATTATTCTGTACTTTATTATTTGTTAAATCTGAACACTGCTAAGCGTGTTTTTAAATGTTGCTACAGTAACAAAATTTTCCACTTGGGATCAATAAGTACTTATTACTATTATTATTATTATTATTAGCCACCAGGTGAAAGAAAGATGCAGAAACAATAGGGTTATCATATTGAGAGACTGTAACTTCCCTGGTATTGATAAAACTTCCTTAGTACAAGAGGTTTACATGGGGTGAGATTTCTTCAGTGCATTGGCCCAGAGCCATCAAACACTCTTCATATGACAAGCCATTCAAACCTGAAATCATCTTTGTGAACGCAAACATGAGAAAATCTGCAGATGCTGGAAGTTCAAGCAACACACACAAAATGCTGGTGGAATGCAGCAGGCTAGGCAGCATCTACAGGAAGAAGTAAAGTCGATGTTTCGGGTCAACTCCCTTTGTCAGGACTAACAGAATAAAGAGATAGTAAGAGATTTGAAAGTGGGGTCGGGGGAGACCCATAGTCATAGTCATACTTTATTGATCCCAGGGGAAATTGGTTTTCGTTACAGTTGCACCATAAATAATTAAATAGTAATAAAACCATAATATGGTTGATACCATGATATGAAATGATAGGAGGAGGGGGAGGGATGAAACTAAGAGCTGGGAAGATGATTTTCATCTTTGTGAACCTCTTTTGAACCCTCTCAATTTCAGCACATCCTTTCTAAGATAAGCTATCCAAAACTGCTTATAATGCAGTGAGGCCTCACCAGTGTTTTATAAAGCTTCAACATTACACACCTGTTCTTATATTCTAGCCCTCTTGAAAGGGATGCTAACATCAGATTTGCCTTCTTCATCACTGACTCAACCTGCAAATTAACCAGTAGGGAATCCATGTCACCTTGCAACTCAGAATTTTTGAATTCACTCTCCATTTAAAAAATTATCTATGCTTTTATTTCTTCCTCCAAAGTGCATGACCATACATTTCCCAACACTGTATTCCATCTCCCACTTCTTTGCCCATGCTCTTAATCTGTCTAAGTCTTTCAGTACTCTGTTTGCTTCCTCAAAACTACCTGCTCCTCCACCCATTTGCAAACATGGCCATAAAGCCATCATTCTGTAATCCATATCATTGACACATAACATAAAAAGAAGCAATCCCAACACAGAACCCTGAATACCACGTCAGCAGTAGCCAGAGAAAAGGTTCCCTTTATTCCCACTCAGTTGCTGCTCTATCCATGTCAATATCTTTCCTGTATTACCATGGGCCCTTAACTTGTGAAGCAGCCACTTTCTAAAAATTCAAGTACACAACATATGCCAATTCTTCTTTGTCTATCCTGCTTGTCATTACTTCAAAAAATTCTAACAGATTTGTCTGGCAAGATTATCATTTAAGGCCTTTTTATCATGGGCCTACAAGTACCCCAAATAGGCATCCATTAGTCTCATGAGACCATGGATTTGTGCCTTGGAAGGTTTCCAGGGCACAGGCCTGGGCAAGGTTGTATGGAAGACCAGCAGTTGCCCGTGCTGCAAGTCTCCCCTCTCCACACTACTGATGTTGTCCAAGGGAAGGGCATTAGGACCCATACAGCTTGGCACCGGTGTCGTCACAGAGCAATGTGTGGTTAAGTACCTTGCTCAAGGACACACACGCTGCCTCAGCCAAGGCTCGAACTAGCGACCTTCAAATCACTAGACGAACGCCTTAACCACTTGGCCACGCGCCAACACAAAACCATATCCCTAACAATCAACTCCATCATCTTCCCAGCCACTGAGGTCAGACTGCCTGGCCTATAATTTCACAAACATGAGGAAATTTGCAGATGCTGGAAATTCAAGTAACACACACAAAATGCTGGTGAACCCACCAGCACTTTGTGTGGCTGGCCTATAATTTCGTTTCTTCTACCTCTCTTCCTTCTTGAAGAGTGGAGTGACATTTGCAATTTTCCAGAACTCTGGAACCATGCCCCAAATAATTAATTCTTCAAAGATCATTACTAATGCCTCCACAATGTCTTCAGCCATTCATTCCAGAACCCTGCAGTGTATACCATCTGATCCAGGTTATTTATCTACCTTTAGACCTTTCAATTTCCCAAGAATGTTCTCCCTAATAATGGTAACTTCACACATTTCTGCCCTGACACCTGCCACCATACTATTTGTGTCTTCCATGGTGAAGACTGATGAAAAATACTTATTCCATTCATCCGCCATTTCCTTGTCCCACATTACTACTTCTCCAGTGTCATTTGTCAGTGATCCAATATCTACTCTCGCCTCTCTTCTACACTTTATGTATCTGAAGAAACTTCTGGTATCCTCTTTAGTATTATTAGCTAACTTACCTTCGTCTTCCATCTTTTCCTTCTCTCTGATTTTTTAGTTGCCTTCTGTTGGTTTTTAAAAGCTTCCCAACCCTCAAACATCCCAATTATTTTTGCTCTAATATATGCCTTTTCTTTGGCTTTCATGTTGGCTTTGACTTCTCTTATTAGCCACGGTTCTGTCATCTTCCTCTTTGGGATGAATATATCCTGCGCATTCCGAATTGCTTCCAGAATTTCAGCCATTGCTGTGTTGCTGTCATCTCTGCCAGTGTTCTTTTCCTATCAATATTGGCCAGCTACTCTGTCATGCCTCTGTAATTCCCTTTACTCCACTGTAATATTGATACATCTGACCTTAGCTTCTCCTTCTCAAATTTCAGGGTGAATTTGATCACAGGGTCAGAAAGTGTTGAATTATTCTGGATAAAGCTAAGGAACTGCAAGGGTAAAAACTCCCTGTGAGTTGTAACAGACCTCCAAATAGTAGTAAGGATGTGGTCTACAAATTATAATGGGAAGTAGAAAATGCATGCCAAAAAGGCAAAATAGTCATGTGGGACTTTAGATAGGTAGATTGAGAAAATTGGGCTGGTGCTGGATTACAGGAAGGGGAATTTCTAGAGTGCCTATGAGAGGAGCTCATGCTTGAGCCTACCAGAGGATCAGCCATTCTGGATTGGCTGTTGTGCAAAGTACTAGAATTGATTAGAGAGCTGAAGGTAAATGAACCATTTCGGTGCAAGTGATCATAATATGATCGACTGCACCCTGAAGTTTGAGGAGAAGCAGAAGTCAAATGTATCAGTATTGCAGTGGGGTAAAGGGATTACAGAGCCATGAAAGAAGAGTTGGCCAGAATTGATTGAAAAAGAACATTAACAGGGATGATGCAAACAACAGGAATTCTGCAGATGCTGGAAATTCAAGCAACACACATCAAAGTTGCTGGTGAATGCAGCAGGCCAGGCAGCATCTCTAGGAAGAGGTACAGTCCACGTTTCAGCCGAGACCCTTGGTCAGGACTAACTGAAGGAAGAGTTAGTAAGAGATTTGAAATTGGGAGGGGGAGGGGGAGATCCAAAATGAGAGGAGAAGACAGGAGGGGGAGGGATGGAGCCAAGAGCTGGACAGGTGATTGGCAAAGGGGATATGAGAGGATCATGGGACAAGAGGCCCGGGGAGAAAGACAAGGGGGGGGAACCCAGAGGATGGGCAAGGGGTATAGTCAGAGGGACAGAGGGAGAAAAAGGAGAGAGAGAGAGAGAAAGAATGTGTGTATAAAAATAAATAACGGATGGGGTACGAGGCGCAGGTGGGGCATTAGCGGAAGTTAGAGAAGTCAATGTTCATGCCATCAGGTTGGAGGCTACCCAGAGGGAATATAAGGTGTTGTTCCTCCAACCTGAGTGTGACTTCATCTTTACTGTACAGGAGGCCGTGGATAGACATGTCAGAATGGGAATGGGATGTGGAATTAAGGTGTGTGGCCACTGGGAGATCCTGCTTTCTCTGGCGGACAGAGCGTAGGTGTTCAGCAAAGCGGTCTCCCAGTCTGCGTCGGGTCTCGCCAATATATATGAAGGCCACATCGGGAGCACCGGACGCAGTATATCACCCCAGCCGACTCACAGGTGAAGTGTCGCCTCACCTGGAAGGACTGTCTGGGGCCCTGAATGGTGGTAAGGGAGGAAGTGTAAGGGCATGTGTAGCACTTATTCCGCTTACAAGGATAAGTGCCAGGAGGGAGACCAGTGGAGAGGGATTGGGGGGAGGGGGAACAAATGGACGAATGAATAGTCGCATAGGGAGCGATCCCTGCGGAAAGCAGAGAGAGGCGGAGAGGGAAAGATGTGCTTAGTGGTTGGATCCCGTTGGAGGTGGCAGAAGTTACGGAGAATAATATGTTGGACCCGGAGGCTACCAAGCTTATAGTTCCCACACTTCGCACTTCCCGTTTCTACCTCCTACCCAAGATCCACAAACCTGCCTGTCCTGGCAGACCTATTGTCTCAGCTTGCTCCTGCCCCACCGAAGTCATTTCTGCATACCTCGACACGGTTTTATCCCCCCTTGTTCAATCCCTTCATACCTATGTTCGTGACACTTCTCACGCTCTTAAACTTTTCGATGATTTTAAGTTCCCTGGCCCTCACCGCTTTATTTTCACCATGGATGTCCAGTCCCTATATACTTCCATCCCCCATCAGGAAGGTCTCAAAGCTCTCTGCTTCTTTTTGGATTCCAGACCTAATCAGTTTCCCTCTACCACCACTCTGCTCCGTCTAGCGGAATTAGTCCTTACTCTTAATAATTTCTCCTTTGGCTCCTCCCACTTCCTTCAAACTAAAGGTGTAGCTATGGGCGCCTGTATGGGTCGTAGCTATGCCTGCCTTTTTGTTGGCTTTGTGGAACAATCTATGTTCTGTACCTATTCTGGTATCTGTCCCCCACTTTTCCTTCGCTACATCGACAACTGCATTGGCGCTGCTTCCTGCACGCATGATGAGCTCGTTGACTTTATTAACTTTGCCTCCAACTTTCACCCTGCCCTCAAGTCCATTTCTGACACCTCTCTCCCCTTTCTAGATCTTTCTGTCTCTATCTCTGGAGACAGCTTATTCACTGATGTCTACTATAAGCCTACTGACTCTCACAGCTATCTGGACTATTCCTCTTCTCACCCTGTCTCTTGCAAATGTACGGGGTCTTTCTTTTGTTACATTTAAAATGGCGACTTTGTTATGTTAATCTGGGGAATGCGGCTTTGTTGTGTTTTAACGCTGAAGAGAGTTTGCGCTAACAGTTTGTTTTACTTTAAAATGAGATAACAGTGTTCTATTAGCCAATGGGTGGTTATGTATCGTTTTGTTTTCGGATATCATGCTGTATGATATGACTGTGGACTGAGTTTTGGCGGGGAGTCGGAGGAGAGACGAGGAAGACCGCGGACGTGTGGAGAGGCTCCGGTCGATCACTCAGGGTGGTCCCGAGCCGTGAGTCGACGGAATTCGGGTGGTCGTCTGAAGTCGAATTGAGCTCCAACATAGCGCGCAAAGAACTCGGACTTTGATAAGTGTTGGCACCTTTTTTTTTTCATTACTTTCCTCTCTGTATCAAATGTATATTAATGTCATAGAATTAGTAATATCTATAAAGTGTATTTGTTAAAATTTACTGGGTGTGCTGGCTGATGATTGATGTTTGTGATTGATTCGGGCGGCAACCGACCCTGTGGGGACTGTTGAGGCGGGTGCTGGGCTGGATTTCCCCAGACATACACGAGCCAATATAACTGAACGTTACACAAAAAGGCCATCCCCTTCTCGCAATTCCTCCGTCTCCGCCGCATCTGCTCTCAGGATGAGGCTTTTCATTCCAGGACAAGGGAGATGTCCTCCTTTTTTTAAAGAAAGGGGCTTCCCTTCCTCCACCATCAACTCTGCTCTCAAACACATCTCTCCCATTTCACGCACATCTGCTCTCACTCCATCCTCCCGCCACCCCACTAGGCATAGGGTTCCCCTGGTCCTCACCTACCACCCCACCAGCCTCCAGGTCCAACATATTATTCTCCGTAACTTCCGCCACCTCCAACGGGATCCAACCACTAAGCACATCTTTCCCTCCCCCCATCCCTCTGCTTTCCGCAGGGATCGATCCCTACGCGACCATTCATTCGTCCATTTGTCCGTCCCCCCAATCCCTCCCCACTGGTCTCCCTCCTGGCACTTATCCTTGTAAGCGGAATAAGTGCTACACATGCCCTTACACTTCCTCCCTTACCACCATTCAGGGCCCCAGACAGTCCTTCCAGGTGAGGCAACACTTCACCTGTGAGTCGGCTGGGGTGATATACTGCTTCCGGTGCTCCCAATGTGGCCTTCTATACATTGGCGAGACCCGACGCAGGCTGGGAGACCGCTTTGCTGAACACGTACGCTCTGTCCGTCAGAGAAAGCAGGATCTCCCAGTGGCCACACACTTTAATTCCACATCCCATTTCCATTCTGACATGTCTATCCACGGCCTCCTGTACAGTAAAGATGAAGTCACACTCAGGTTGGAGGAACAACACCTTATATTCCGTTTGGGTAGCCTCCAACCTGATGGCATGAACATTGACTTCTCTAACTTCCGCTAATGCCCCACCTGCCCCTCGTACCCCATCCGTTATTTATTTTTATACACACATTCTTTCTCTCTCTCTCTCTTTTCTCCCTCTGTCCCTCTGACTATACCCCTTGCCCATCCTCTGGGTTCCCCCCCTCCATGTCTTTCTCCCCGGGCCTCCTGTCCCATGATCCTCTCATATCCCCTTTGCCTATCACCTGTCCAGCTCTTGGCTCCATCCCTCCCCCTCCTGTCTTCTCCTATCATTTTGGATCTCCCCCTCCCCTTCCCACTTCTTAGTAGCTCTTCCTTCAGTTAGTCCTGACCAAGGGTCTCAGCCTGAAACATCGCCTGTACCTCTTCCTAGAGACGCTGCCTGGCCTGCTGCGTTCACCAGCAACTTTGATGTGTGTTAGCCGGGATGATTACAGAACAGCAATGGTTGGAATTTCTGGAAGCAATTTGGAAGGCATGGGATTTGTACATCCCAAAGAGAAAGAGATATGCTAAAGGAAGGATGACACAATTGTGGCTAGCAAGGAATCAAAGCTTGTTAAGCAGCTTCATGTGTGGCACCTTGTCAAAGGCCTTCTGAAAATCCAAGTACATAAGATTAAACAAGTCTCCCTTGTCTGTCTTGCTTGTTACTTCTTCAAAGGATTTCAACAGATTTGTCAGGCAAGATTTTCCCTTAAGGAAACCATACTGACTATGGCCTAGTACCCTGAGACCTCGTCCTTAATAATTGACTCAATATCTGAGGTCAGATTAACTGGTCTATATTTTCCTTTGTTCTGCTTCTCTCCCTTGTGAAAGAGTGGAATGACACTTGCAGTTTTCCAGTCTTCTGGAACTATTCCAGAATTCAGTGATTCTTTGAAAGATCATTACCAATGCCTCCATAATTTCTTCAGTCTCCTCTTTCAGAACCCTGGGATGTACACAATCTGGTCCAGGTGACCTGTCTACCTTTGTACAATTCAGTTACCCAAGAAATTGTTATCTAGTTATGCTAATTTCACACACTTCTTGCCCCCTGACACCTGGAACTCCACCAAACTGCTAGTGTCTTCCACAGTGAAGACTGATGCAAAATACTTATTCAGTTTGTCCACTATTATGTTGTCCCTCATTGTTTCTCTCCAGCATTGTTTTCCAGGGGTCCAATATCCACTCTTTCCTCTCTTTTACACTTCATGATTTGAAAAATCTTTTGATAGCCTCATTAATATTATTGGCGATCTTACTTTCATGGAGAGAATGTTTGCTATGGTGGGAAAGTCTAAGACTAAAGGACACATCCTCAGAATAGAGGGATGTTCTTTCAGAACGGAATTGAGGAGGAATTTCTTTAGCCAGAGAGTGGTGAATCTGTGCATTTCTTTGCCATAGGCAGCTGTGAAGGCAAGATACTGGGGCTGAGAGGATCAGCCATGATGAAATGGCAAAGCAGACTCGATGGGCCAAATGGCCTAATTCTGCTCCTATATCCTGTGGTCATATAACTTTAAATTCATTGGTGTTATAATTTCAGAATATCTGTCCTGGGTCCAGCGTACAACTGCCCCTACAAAGAAGGCAAGCCAGCGCTTCTACTTAGAAGCTTGTGAAGATTCGGCATATCCTCTGAAATTCTGACAGCTGGTGGAGAGTATATTGACTGATTGTATCAAGGCCTGGTGTAGGAACCACCAAGGTGCCACACAGGAACCACCAATGCCCACCAAGGAAAATCCAACAAAAAGTAGTGGATACAACCCATTCAATAACAGGTAAAGCCCTTCCCCCTATTGAGCTCATCTATAAAGAGTACTGTTGAAAAGAAGAGCATCAATTGTCAAGGACCCCCGCCATCCAGGCCAACTCTCTTCTCAGTGCGGCCATCAGAAAGGAGGTTCAGGAGCCTTAGTTCCCACAGCTCCAGGTTCAGGAATAGTTATTACCTCTCAACCAACAGGCTCCTGAAACCATAGAAACCATAGAAACTACAGCACAGAAACAGGCCCTTTGGCCCTTCTTGGCTGTGCCGAACCATTTTCTGCCTAGTCCCACTCACCTGAACACGGACCATATCCATCCATACACCTCCCATCCATGTATCTGTCCAATTTATTCTTAAATGTTAAAAAAGAACCCGCATTTACCACCTCATCTGGCAGCTCATTCCATACTCCCACCACTCTCTGTGTGAAGAAGCCCCCCCTAATGTTCCCTTTAAACTTTTGCCCCCTCACCCTTAACCCATGTCCTCTGTTTCTTTTCTCCCCTTGCCTCAGTGGAACAAGCCTGCTTGCATTCACTCTATCTATACCCATCATAATTTGATATACCTCTATCAAATCTCCCCTCATTCTTCTACGCTCCAGGGAATAAAGTCCTAACCTATTCAACTTTTCTCTGTAACTGAGTTTCTCAAGTCCTGGCAACATCCTTGTAAACCTTCTCTGCACTCTTTCAACCTTATTTATATCCTTCCTGTAATTTGGTGACCAAAACAGAACACAGTACTCCAGATTTGGCCTCACCAATGCCTTATACAACCTCATCATAACATTCCAGCTCTTATACTCAATACTTTGATTAATAAAGGCCAATGTACCAAAAGCTCTCTTTACAATCCTATCTACCTGTGATGACACTGTTAGGGAATTTTGTATCTGTATTCCCACATCCCTCTGTTCCACTGCACTCCTCAATGCCTTACCATTAACCCTGTATGTTCTATGTTGGTTTGTCCTTCCAACGTGCAATACCTCACACTTGTCAGTATTAAACTCCATCTGCCATTTTTCCGCCCACTTTTCCAGCTGGTCCAAGTCCCTCTGCAGGCTCTGAAAACCTTCCTCACTGTCTACTACACTTCCAATCTTTGTATCATCAGCAAACTTGCTGAGCCAATTTACCACATTATCAGCCAGATCATTGATATAGATGACAAATAATAATGGACCCAGCACTGATCCCTGTGGCACACCACTAGTCACAGGCCTCCACTCAGAGAAGCAATTCTCTACCACCACTCTCTGGCTTCTTCCATTGAGCCAATGTCTAATCCGATTTACCACCTCTCCATGTATACCTAGCGACTGAATTTTCCTAACTAACCTCCCATGCGGGACCTTGTCAACGGCCTTACTGAAGTCCATGTAGACAATATCCACTGCCTTCCCTTCATCCACTTTCCTGGTAACCTCCTCGAAAAAATCCAACAGATTGGTCAAACATGACCTACCACGCACAAAGCCATGTTGACTCTCCCTAATAAGCCCCTGTCTATCCAAATGCTTGTAGATTCTGCCTCTTAGTACTCCTTCCAATAATTTACCTACTACTGACGTTAAACTCACCAGCCTATAATTTCCCAGATTACTTTTCGATCCTTTTTTAAACAACGGAACAACATGAGCCATTCTCCAATCCTCCAGCACTTCACCCGTAGACAGCGACATTTTAAATATTTCTGCCAGGGCCCCCGCAATTTCAACACTAGTCTCCTTCAAGGTCCGAGGGAACACTCTGTCAGGTCCCGGGGATTTATCCACTTTAATTTTCCTCAAGACAGCAAGCACCTCCTCCTTTTCAATCTGTACAGTTTCCATGGTCTCACTACTTGATTCCCTCAATTCCATAGATTTCATGCCAGCTTCCTTAGTAAATACAGACGCAAAAAACCTATTTAAGATCTCCCCCATTTCCTTTGGTTCCGCACAAAGCCAACCACTCTGATCTTCAAGAGGACCAATTTCATCCCTTGCAAACCTTTTGCTCTTAATATATTTGTAAAAGCTCTTTAGATTCTCCTTCACTTTGACTGCCAAGGCAACCTCATGTCTTCTTTTAGCCCTCCTGATTTCTTTCTTAAGTATTTTCTTGCACTTCTTATACTCCTCAAGCACCTGATTTACCCCCTGTTTCCTATACGTTTCATACAATTCCCTCTTCTTCTTTATCAGAGTTGCAATATCCCTTGAGAACCAAGGTTCCTTATTCCTATTCAATTTGCCTTTAATCCTGACAGGAACATACAAACTCTGCACTCTCAAAATTTCCCCTTTGAAGGCTTCCCACCTGCCAATCACATCTTTGCCAGAGAACAACCTGTCCAAATCCACGCTTTTAGATCCTTTCTCATTTCTTCAAATTTGGCCTTCTTCCAGTTCAGAACCTCAACCCTAGGACCAGATCTATCCTTGCCCATGATCAAATTGAAACTAATGGTGTTATGATCACTGGAACCAAAGTGCTCCCCTACACAGACTTCTGTCACTTGTCCTAATTCATTTCCTAACAGGAGATCCAATATTGCATCCCCTCTAGTTGGTCCCTCTATATATTGATTTAGAAAACTTTCCTGAACACATTTTACAAACTCTAAACCATCTAGACCCTTAACAGTATGGGAGTCCCAATCAATGTATGGAAAATTAAAATCTCCTACCACCACAACTTTATGTTTCCTGCAGTTGCCTGCTATCTCTCTGCAGATTTGCTCTTCCAAGTCTCGTTGACTATTGGGTGGTCTGTAATACAATCCCACTAATGCGGCCATACCTTTCCTGTTTCTCAGCTCCACCCATAAGGACTCAGTAGACAAGCCCTCTAATCTGTCCTGCCTGAGCACTGCTGTCATATTTTCCCTAACAAGCAATGCTACTCCCCCACCTTTCATTCCTCTGCCTCGATCACATCTGAAACATCGCAACCCTGGAATATTAAGCTGCCAGTCCTGCCCCTCCTGTAGCCAAGCATCACTAATTGCTACAACATCATAATTCCACGTGTCAATCCACGCCCTCAACTCATCCGCCTTCCCCGCAATACTCCTAGCATTGAAATATATACATCTCAGAAGATTTTTACCACCATTCACAACCTTTCTGTCAGCGGATTTGCTTAAACTTTCAACATCATTTATTTTCACCCCAGCCACACTGTCAGCTCTGGCACTCTGGTTCCCATCCCCCTGCAAATCTAGTTTAAAGCCTCCCCAGTAGCACTAACAAACCTCCCTGTAAGGATATTGGTCCCCCTGTGGTTCAAGTGTAACCCGTCTCTCTTGTACAGGTCCCACCTGCCCCAGAAGAGGTCCCAATGATCCTGAAATCTGAAACCCTGCCCCCTACACCAGTTCCTCAGCCACTTGTTCATCCTCCAGAGCATCCTATTCCTACCCTCACTGGCACCTAGCACAGGTAGCAATCCTGAGATTATCACCCTCGAGGTTCTGCTTTTCAACTTCCTACCAAGCTCTCTATACTCACTGTCCAGGACCTCTTCACTCTTCCTTGCTATGTCATTGGTACCGATGTGCACCACGACATCTGGCTGATCACCCTCCCACTTCAGAATGTCATGCAATCGATCAGAGACATCCTTGACCCTGGCACCCGGGAGGCAACAAACCATCCTGAATTCTCTGTCACGACCACAGAACCTTCTATTTGCACCTCTGACTATCGAATCCCCTATCTCTACCGCTCTCCTCTTTTTCGCCCCCTCCCTTCTGCACTGCAGAACCAGACTCAGTGCCAGAGATCCGGCTACTGCAGCTTGTCCCAGGTAAGTCATCCCCCCCAACAGTATCCAATGCGTTATACTTGTTGTTGAGGGGAATGGCCACAGGGGAACCCTGCTCTGCCTGCCCTTTCCTCTTCCCTCGCCTGACAGTGACCCAATTTCCTGTCCTCTGCTCCTTTGATGTAACTACCTCCCTGTAGCTACTATCTATAATCTCCTCATTCTCCCGAATGATCCGCAGGTCATCCAGCTCCTGCTCCAGTTCCCTAACGCGGTTTGTCAGGAGCTGCAGCTGGATGCATTTCTTGCAGGTGTCGTTGTCAGGGACACCGGAGGGCTCCCTGACTTCCCACATCCAAAGTGAATAAGTGAACCAAAGTGAATAACTTCACTCATCCCAACACTGAAATTATTCCAAAACCTATGGACTTGTTTACACATTCTTAATATTTATTACTTATTTATTATTCTTTAGGTTTTTTTTCTTTTTTGTGTAATGCCCTGGCTCATATTTTTACTGTTATGCTGTATGTATTTCACTTTGTTCTGTATTTTATTTGGCAGTTCTGTGAGATAGGTTTATTTTCAGCTTATGTTTGGGTTATTGCTGAAGATAAGAGATGAGGAGAAATGTGTGCCATCCAGTTAGGATGGTCGAATTGAAGGGGAGGTTTCTCTAGTGAGGGACACTAAGGTTGGCTTGGGTTTTTTTTTCTTCGAGAGGAGTTGAAGAGGGAAGAGGTCGTAGGATTCGACCCAGAGCAGGACCGCGATTCGATGAAGCCCGGGGTGAGATCAATTAAGGTTCAGATACTTGGGGAAACTGTGAGTTCTTCAGTACACGTTAGACTGTTTCATTAAAATGGGCCTTATTTTTATTCTTTCTCTACTAACCCTTTAGTCAAATTAAAAATTATAAAGATATATCTTTTAATCATATACGGTGTACTGTCTGTGAGTTCGTGGCACTATTTTGTAACAGGGTAGCGAATTACACAGTATTCACACAAAAAAGGCATTTGGGGTGGCGTGACGTCTCAATCTCACAAGTTTGGTGGTGCTGTCTTCCCTAAACTTACGCAGCCAAGGAAACCAGGGCGTTTCATTTCTACTTACACAATTTGTTGTGTTTTCCTATTGGTTGCTTGTCCATCTTTGTGTGTAATTTTTCATTGATTCTATAGTTTCTTTGTATTTACTGTGAATATTACTTCATCCCTCAACACCAGCTCCATAGCAAAGAAAGCCCAGCAGCGTCTCTACTTTCTGTGAAGGCTGAGAAAAGTCCATCTCCCACCCCCCACCCTCACCACATTCTACAGAGGTTGTACTGAGAGCATCCTGAGCAGCTGCATCACTGCCTGGTTCGGAAATTGCACCATCTCGGATCGCAAGACCCTGCAGCGGATAGTGAGGTCAGCTGAGAAGATCATCGGGGTCTCTCTTCCCGCCATTACAGATGTTTACACCACACGCTGCATCCACAAAGCAAACAGCATTATGAAGGACCCCACACACCCCTCATACAAACTCTTCTCCCTCCTGCCATCTGACAAAAGGCATCGAAGCATTCAGGTTCTCATGACCAGACTATGTAACGGTTTCTTTCCCCAAGCCATCAGACTCCTCAATACCCAGAGTCTGGACTGACACCAACCTGCTGCCCTCTACTGTGCCTATTGTCTTGTTTATTATTTATTGTAATGCCTGCACTGTTTTGTGCACTTTATGCAGTCCTGGGTAGGTCTGTAGTCTAGTGTAGTTTTTGTGTTGTTTTACGTAGTTCAGTGTAGTTTTTGTATTGTTCATGTAGCACCATGGTCCTGAAAAACGTTGTCTCATTTTAATTGTGTACTGTACCTGCAGTTATGGTCGAAATGACAATAAAAAGTGACTTGATGACTTAAAAATGAAACTCAGAGTAGTATATGCTGACATATATACTTCGACAATAAACTTACTTTGAACTACAGTTCTTGAAACTGTGTGAGGAAAGTCTAACAAGAGGAGAAAACATACTGGACCCGGTTCTGAAAAATAAGCCAGGCCAAATGACAGATCTGAGAGTGGGTGAATATTCTGAGTAGAGTGACTACAGCCTGTGCTTAAAAGAGGTGGCTGTCAGGACCCGTTTGGTTCATTTTACAGGAATTTAAAAGAGGTAAGTCAGCTAATTATTAGTTAATAGGTGATTGGCTAAGTAACTAATTATTATTAACCGTCATATTGATCGGAGTACTGCGCAGATGCAACAGAAGTGCTCCCATGCAGGTCTGGTGAAGAGCTTTAAAGCAGGAAGTTTTTCGATGGGAGTTGTTGATTGGAGTACTGTGCACACACAATAGAAACATTCCCACACAGGTCCGGCAGGGAGCTTTAAAAACCCCAGTCTCTATAAAAAAGGGTACCACCTAGCAGAGTGGTCATTGTGGGAGCAGTTGTTGTCAGAGTAGCCTGAGGAAGAGTAATAAGGCTTTGGATCAAGAGGGCTTCAGTGAGAACAGGTGGAGGAAAGGTAAATAGGTGAGTTTATTCTTTATATCTTACTTCCTTATTCAATTCTTGAGAGAATTGGGGTATGTCTACAGAGCCAGTGTTGTTCTGGGCGTCCCGACGGCCACACCTGCACCAGGTTAGGAAACTGGAGCTGCAACTTGATGACATTTGGCTTGTTAGGGAAAGTGAAGAGGTGATAGACAGGAGCTACAGGGAGGTAGTCACCCCAAGGCTACAGGAGACAGATACATAGGTGACTGTCAGGAGAGAGAAGGGAGAACATCAGATAGTGGAGAGCACCCCTGTGGCCGTCCCGCTCAACAATAAGTACTCCATTTTGAGTACTGTTGGTTGGGGGGGGGGGTGGTGAACGATCTACGTGACTCAGTCCTCTGGCACTGAGTCTGGCCCAGTAGGGAGCTGAAGACGAGAGTAGCAATAATAGGGGACTCTGTTGTCACGAGGACAGATAACTGATTGTGCGGATATGAAAAAGAAACACGAATGGTAGTTTGCCTCCCAGGTGCGAGGTTCTGTGATATTTCTGAACGCATCCACAATATCTTGAAAAGGGAGGGTGAGCAGCCAGAAGTTGTGGTACATATTGGTGTTAACTACATAGGTAGAAAAAGGGAGTTCCTGAAAAAAGAATACAGAGTGTTAGGAAGGAAGCTGAGAAGCAGGATCTCAAGGGTAGTAATGTGGGGTTTGTTGCCTGGGCCGCGTGACAGTGAGAATAGGAATAGGCTGAGGTGGCAGGTAAATATTAGGCTGAAGAATTGGAGCAGGGGGCAGGGATTCAGATTTCAGGATATTTGGGACCTCATCTGGGGCAGGTGTGACCTGTACAAAAGAGATGGGTTGCACTTGAACTCCAAGGGGGACTCAGATTGAGGGCAGGTTTACTAGTGCTGTTAGGAGTGGTTTAAACTAATATGGCAAGGGGATAGGAATCAGGATAATAGAGCTGAGGATGAGCCAGCAGGTTTACAAGTATATGAAGTGTGTAACACGAATGTAAGGAAGGACAAACCAATGATTGGGTACAACGCAGATAGAACAAAGAGGCAAATTGTACCACAGAGGCAAAATTCATAAGTGCGAAGAATGCTGGAATGAAGGTACTGTAATTAAATGCATATAGCATTCAGGATAAGGTGGATGAACTCGTGCCGCGATCAGAGACTGGTCATTGTGACGTTGTGGGCATGAGTAATTCACGGCTGAAAGAAAGCTGTAGTTGGGAGCTGAACATCAAAGGATATACTTTGTATTGAAAGAACAGGCAGAATGGCATAGGCGCTGGTGTGGCTCTGTTGGCTAGAAATGGAATTACATCTTTAGAAAGAGGTAAGAGAATGTTGATTCTTTGTGGGCAGAGTTAAGAAACTGCAAAGATAAAAAAAAACATTATGGGACTCATACATAGGCCTCCAAGTAGTAGCCAAGATATGCGGTTGAGATTGCAAAGGAGGTTGGAAAAGGCATGTAATAAGGGTAATGACACAATTGTAATGGGGGACTTTAATAAGCAAGGGAATTGGGAATATGAGGTTGGTGTCAGTTTGCAAGAGGGGGAATTTGTTGAAGGCTTATGATATGACCTTTTAGAGCAGCTTGTGTAGATCTTATCAGGGAGATTAATATAAAGGAACCTTTAGGAGGTAGGAAGGATGTGGAAACCATAGAAAAGGTGTAATGGAGATTTACAAGGATGTTGCCTGGATTGGGGAGTATGCCTTATGAGAATACGTTGAGTGAACTTGGCCTTTTTTCCTTGGAGTGACGGAGGATGAGAGGTGACCTGATAGAAGTGTATAAGTTGATGAGAGGTACTGATCGTTGGAATATCAGAGGCTTTTTCCCAGGGCTGAGATGCCTAGCACGAGAGGACACAGTTTTAAGGTGCTTGGGAGTAGGTATACAGGGGATGTCAGGGGGAGGTTTTTTTACACAGAGATTGGTGGGTGTGTAGAATGGGCTGCCAGCAACGGTGGTGAAGGAGGATCGATAGGGTCTTTTAAGAGACTCCTGGACAGGAACATGGAGCGCAGAAAAATAGGTAATTTCTAAGGTAAGGACACGTTCGGCAGAGCTTTGTGGGCCGAAGGGCCTGTATTATGCTGTAGGTTTTCTATGTTTCTATATTTCTAGATAGTTATCATAATATGATTGAATTCATACTGCAATTTGAGAGGGAGAAGCATAAGTCACATGTATCAGAATAAGTATGGAATAAAGAGAATTAGATGATAAGACATAGGAGCAGAATCAGGCCATTTGGCCCATCGAGTCTGCTCTGTTATTCAATCATGGCTGATTCTTCTTTCCTCCCTCAACCCCAGTTCCTGGCTTTCTCCCCATAGCCCTTGTTGACATGTCCATTCAAGAACCTAACAACCTCTATCTTAAAACACCCAATGACCTGGTCTCCACAGCTGTCTGTGGTAATAAATTTCACAAACTCGCCATCATCTGGAAAAAGAAATTTCTTCGTATCTCTATTTTAAATAGATACCCCTCTTTTCTGAGGCTGTGCCCTCTTGTCCTAGGCTCCCCCACCATGGGAAACATCCTTTCCACATCAACTCTGTCTAGGCCTTTCACATTTGAAAGATTTCACTGAGATCCCCCCCTCATCCTTCTAAATTCCAGTGAGTGCAGATCCAGAGACATCAAATGTTCCTCATATGATAACCCTTTCATTCCCAGAATCATGCTTGTGAAACGCCTCTGGACCTTCTCCAATGCAAGCACATCTTTTCTCAGATGAGGAGCCCAAAACTATTCACAATACACAAGGAGAAAATAATCTGCACATTCGTTTCTACTACCAAAGTGATTAACCAGTAATTTTCCAACACTGAATTTCATTTGTCACTTTCTTGCCCATTCTCCTAATTTGTCAAAGTACTTCTGCAGTCTTCCTGTTTCCTCAACACTACCTGCCCCTCCACCCATCTTCATTATCATCCGCAAACTTGGCAACAAAGCCATTTATTCCATCATCTAAATCAAGATTGATACACAGCATAAAAAGAAGCGGTCCAACACTGACCCCTGCAGAACATCTCTAGTCACTGGCAGCCAACCAGACAAGGATCCTCTTATTGCCACTCACTGCCTCCTACCAATCAGCCAATGCTCTAAGCATGTTAATAACTTTCTTGTAATACCATGCAATCTTAACTTGGAAAGCAGCCTCATGTGTGGCACCTTGTCAAAGGCCTTCTGAAAGTCAAAATATACAACATCCACTGCATCCCTTTATCTATCCTACTTGTAATCTCATCAACGAAATCCAACAGGCTCATCAGGCAAGACTTTCCCTAAAGGAAACTATGATAACGTTGTCATATCTTGTCCTGTATCACCAAGTACTCCATCACTTCATCCTTAACAATTAACTCCAACATCTTCCCAACATCTTCTCAACCACAGAGATCAGGCTAACTGGTCTATAATTTCATTTCTGCTGCCTTCCTCCTTTCTTAAAGAATGGAGTAACATTTGCAATTTTCCAGTCCTCTGGCACCATGCCAGAGTCCAATGATTTTTGAAAGATCATTTCTTATACCAACGCAATCTCTAACGCTACCTCTTTCAGAACCCTAGGGTACACAGCTCATCTGGTCAAGGTGACTTATATACCTTTAGGTTTTTCAGATATTTGAGTAAATTCTCCTTTGTAACAGTAACTGCACCCACTTCTCTTCCTTGACACACTACAACATCAGGCATACCGCTAGTGTCTCCCACAGTGAAGACTGATGCAAAATACTCATTTAGTTCATCAACCATCTCCTTGTCCTCTTATTATTTCTCTTGCCTCATCTTCTGGTGGTCCTATACCCACTTTCATTTCTCTTTTATTTTTAATATATTTTATAAAACTTTTACTATCGATTTTGATATTAAATGCTAGCTGGCTTTCATATTTCTTCTTTTACTTTCTATTGATTTTTTTAGTTACTCTCTGTAGCTTTTAAAAACTTCCCAATCCTCTTTCTTCCCACTAATTTTTGCTTTGTTATACACCCTTCCTTTTGCTTTTACAGTAGCTTTGACTTCCCTTGTCAGCTATGGTTGTACTATTTTATCATTTGAGTATTTCTTCATTTTTAGAAACATAGAAAATAGGTGCAGGAGTAGGCCATTCGGCCCTTCGAGCCTGCACCGCCATTTATTATGATCATGGCTGATCATCCAACTCAGAACCCCGCCCCAGCCTTCCCTCCATACCCCCTGATCCCCGTAGCCACAAGGGCCATATCTAACTCCCTCTTAAATATAGCCAATGTACTGGCCTCAACTGCTTCCTGTGGCAGAGAATTCCACAGATTCACCACTCTCTGAGTGAAGAAGTTTTTCCTAATCTCGGTCCTAAAAGGCTTCCCCTTTATCCTCAAACTGGATACAGTTTTTGGAATACACACTTCGTGCACCTTCCTCATTTTTCCCAGAAATGCACACCATTGCTGCTCTGCTGACATCCCAGCCAGCAGCTCCTCCCAATTTACTTTGGCCAATTCCTCTCCCACAACTTTAATTTCCCTTACTCCACTGAAATACTGCTACATCAGACTTTACTTTCTCCTTGTCAAAATTAAAGTTGAACACAATCATATTGTGATCACTGGGTTTTAAGAGTTCTTTTACCTTAAACTTTCTAATCACCTCCGGTTCATTACATAACACCCAATCCAGTATAGCTGATCCCCTAATAGGCTCAACGACAAACTGCTCTAAAAAGCATTCAACAAACTCTCTGCTTTGAGATCCATTACCAACTTGATTTTCTCAATCTACCTGCATGTTAAGATCTCCCATGACTACCATAACATTGCCCTTTTGACTCACCTTTTCTATTTCCTGTTGTAACCTACGGACAACCTCCCAGCAACTGTTGGGAGACCTGTATATAACTGCCATCAATGTCCTTTTATCCTTGCAGTTTCTTAATTCAACCCACAAGGATTCAATATCTTCCGATCTTATGTCACATCTTTCTACTGATTTGATGCCATTCTTTACCAGTAGAGCCACACCACCCCCTCTGCCTGCCTTCCTATCCCTCTGATACAACGTGTAACCTTGAACATTCAGCTCCCAACTACAACCATCCTTCAGCCACGATTCAGTATGGCCACAATGTCATACCTGGCAAAATGTAATATTGCAACAAGATCATCCACCTTATTTCTTATACTACCTGCCGGGAGGATGTGGAATCGATATGGGTAGAGCTGCGTAACACTAAGGGGCAGAAAACGCTGGTGGGAGTTGCGCACAGGCCACCTAACAGTAGTAATGAGGTTTGGGATGGCATTAAACAGGAAATTAGAAATGCGTGCAATAAAGGAACAGCAGTTATAATGGGTGACTTCAATCTACATGTAGATTGGGTGAACCAAATTGGTAAGGGTGCTGAGGAAGAGGATTTCTTGGAATGTATGTGGGATGGTTTTCTGAACCAACATGTCGAGGAACCAACTAGAGAGCAGGCCACTCTAGACTGGGTACTGAGCAATGAGGAAGGATTAATTAGCAATCTTGTCGTGAGAGGCCCCTTGGGTAAGAGTGACCATACTATGGTGGAATTCTTCATTAAGATGGAGAGTGACATAGTTAATTCAGAAACAAAGGTTCTGAACTTAAAGAAGGGTAAATTTGAAGGTATGAGACGTGAATTAGCTAAGATAGACTGGCAAATGACACTTAAAGGATGGACGGTGGGTATGCAATGGCAAGCATTTAAAGATCGCCTGGATGAACTACAACAATTGTTCATGCCAGTTTGGCAAAAGAATAAACCAGGGAAGATAGTGCACCCTTGGCTGACAAGGGAAATTAGGGACAGTATCAATTCCAAATAAGAAACATACAAATTAGCCAGAAAAAGTGGCACACCCGAAGACTGGGAGAAATTCAGAGTCCAGCAGAGGAGGACAAAGGGCTTAATTAGGAAAGGGAAAAAAGATTATGAGAGAAAGCTGGCAGGGAACATAAAAACTAACTGTAAAAGCTTTTATAGATATGTGAAAAGAAAAAGATTGGTTAAGACAAATGTAGGTCCCTTACAGTCAGAAACAGGTGAATTGATCATGGGGAACAAGGACATGGCAGACCAATTGAATAACTACTTTGGTTCTGTCTTCACTAAGGAGGACATAAATAATCTTCCGGAAATAGTAGGGGACTGAGGGTCTAGTGAGATGGAGGAATTGAGTTCCTCCTACATGTTAGTAGGGAAGTGGTGTTAGGTAAATTGAAGGGATTAAAGGCAGATAAATCCCCAGGGCCAGATGGTCTGCATCCTAGAATGCTTAAGGAGGTAGCCCAAGAAATAGTGGATGCATTAGTGATAATTTTTCAAAACTCTTTAGATTCTGGACTAGTTCCTGAGGATTGGAGGGTGGCTAATGTAACCCCGCTTTTTAAAAAAGGAGGGAGAGAGAAACCAGGGAATTATACACCGGTTAGCCTAACATCAGAGGTGGGGAAAATGCTAGAGGCAGTTATCAAAGATGTGATAACAGCACATTTGGAAAGCGGTGAAATCATCGGACAAAGTCAGCATGGATTTGTGAAAGGAAAATCATGTCTGACGAATCTCATAGAATTTTTTGAGGATGTAACTAGTAGAGTGGATAGGGGAGAACCAGTGGATGTAATATATTTGGATTTTCAAAAGGCTTTTGACAAGGTCCCACACAGGAGATTAGTGTGCAAACTTAAAGCGCACGGTATTGGGGGTATGGTATTGATGTGGATAGAGAATTGTTTGGCAGACAGGAAGCAAAGAGTGGGAATAAACAGGACCTTTTCAGAATGGCAGGCAGTGACTAGTGGGGTACCGCAAGGCTCAATGCTGGGACCCCAGTTGTTTGCAATATATATTAATGACTTAGACGAGGGGATTAAATGCAGCATCTCCAAGTTTGCAGATGACACGAAGCTGGGCGGCAGTGTTAGCTGTGAGGAGGATGCTAAGAGGATGCAGGGTGACTTGGATAGGTTGGGTGAGTGGACAAATTCATGGCAGATGCAATTTAATGTGGATAAATGTGAGGTTATCCACTTTGGTAGCAAAAACAGGAAAACAGATTATTATCTGAATGATGGCTGATTAGGAAAAGGGGAGATGCAATGAGACCTGGGTGTCATTGTACACCAGTCATTGAAAGTGGGCATGTAGGTACAGCAGGCGGTGAAAAAGGCGAATGGTATGCTGGCATTCATAGCAAGAGGATTCGTGTACAGGAGCAGGGAGGTACTACTGCAGTTGTACAAGGCCTTGGTGAGACCACACCTGGAGTATTGTGTGCAGTTTTAGTCCCCTAATCTGAGGAAAGACATTCTTGCCATAGAGGGAGTATAAAGAAGGTTCACTAGATTGATTCCTGGGATGGCAGGACTTTCATATGATGAAAGACTGGATCAACTAGGCTGATACTCGCTGGAATTTTGAAGATTGAGGGGGGATCTTATTGAAACGTATAAAATTCTAAAGGGATTGGACAGGCTAGATGCAGGAAGACTGTTCCCGATGTTGAGGAAGTCTAGAACGAGGGGTCACAGTTTAAGGATAAAGGAGAAGCCTTTTAGGACCGAGATGAGCAAAAACTTCTTCACACAGAGAGTGGTGAATCTGTGGAATTCCTTGCCACAGGAAACAGTTGAGGCCAGTTCATTGGCTATATTTAAGAGGGAGTTAGATATGGCCCTTGAGGCTAAAGGGATCGGGGGTATGGAGAGAAGGCAGGTACAGGGTTCTGAGTTGGATGATCAGCCATGATAATACTGAATGGTCGTGCAGGCTCAAAGGGCCAAATGGCCTACTCCTGCACCTATTTTCTATGTTTCTATGTGCATTTAGATACAACACCTTGAGTACCATAGTTGCTATCCTTTCTGATTCTGTATCCCTAATGATTCAATACTCAGCCTGTTGGCTGCACCTAAGTCCTATAAGCTACCTGCCCTTCTCAAAAATCTGACTGCTTGCTATCTTTACTTTTTTACTAACCGGCCTTTCCTGAGTCCCTTCACTCCGGTTCCCAGCTCCCTGCCAATTTAGTTGAAACCCTCCCCAACAGCCCTAACAAATCTGCCCGCGAGAATATTTGTCCCCCTTAGGTTCAGGTGCAACATGTCTCTTTTGAACAGGTCATACCTCCCCTGGAAGAGATCCCAATCCTCTATCTTCCCGCTAGTTTTTGCTTTGTTGTATGGCCTCTGTTTTGCTTTTACATTAGCTTTGACTTCCCTTATTTGCTACGGTTGTACTATTTTGCTTTTTGAGTATTTCTTCATCTTTAGAATACATCTGTCCTGCAATTTCCTACTTTTTCCCACAAACTCATGCCATTGCTGCTCTGCTGGCATTCCTTCCAGCACCTCTTTCCAATATACATTGGCCAACTCTTCTCTCATACCACTGTAATTTCCTCTACTCCACTGAAATACTACTAAGTTAGACTTTACTTTCTCTCTATCAAATTTCAAGGTGAACTCAATAACATTGTGCTTACTGGCTCCTAAGGCCTCTTTTACCTTAAGCTCCATTATCACCTCCAGTTCATTATATAACACCCAATGCAGTATAGCTGATCCCCTAGTAGGCTCAATGACAAAATGTTCTAAAAAGCAAACTCACAGGCATTCATCAAACTAACTTTCCTGAGATTCATTACCAAACTGATTTTCCCAATCGACCTGCATGTTAAAGTCTCTCATGACCATCATTTCAATCGGTTTCAATAGGTACATTTTCTGTCAGAAAACGTATACAATTATATCCTAAAATTCTTTTTCTTCACAAACAACCACGAGAAAAGAAGAGTATCCCAAATGACTGACAGTTAAATGTTAGAACCTCAAAGCCTCCTCAACTGCTCCCATGCATAAGCAGCAGCAAATCAACGACCCACCCCCCAACAAGAAAAAAGGCATCAGCACCCTTCGTGGAGCACTCAAGTGTGCAGCTTGCAGCACCCCATAGACTACTCATTCACCCAGTATTTGACATACCACATGCTCTCTCTCTCTCTCTCTCTCTCTCTCTCTCTCTCTCCCCCCCTCTCTCTCTCTCTCCCCCTAATGAGGGAAAAAGAGGTGTCCCCTTTTTTGACATACTTTTTCTATTTCCTGTTGTAACCTCTAATCCACCTCCCAGCCACTGTTGGGAGGCCTGCATATAACTGCCATCAATGTCCTTTTACCCTTGCAATTTCTTAACTCAACCCACAAGGATTTAACATCTTCCGATCCTATGTCAGATCTCTTTACTAATTTGATACCATTCTTTACCGACAGAGCGATGCCACCCATTCTGTCTACCGTCCTGTTCCTCCAATGCAACATGCAATCTTGGGCATTCAGCTCGCAACTACAACCATCCTTCAGCCATGATTCAGTGATGGCCACAACATCATACCTGACAATCTGCAATAGTGGAAAAGATCATCGGTGTGATCGGTAGGTGGGAAGCCTTCAAAGGAGAAATTTTGAGAGTGCAGAGTTTGTATGTTCCTGTCAGGATTAAAGGCAACGTGAATAGGAATAAGGAACCTTAGTTCTCAAGGGATATTGCAACTCTGATAAAGAAGAAGAGGGAATTGTATGACATGTATAGGAAACAGGGAGTAAATAAGGTGCTTGAGGAGTATAAGAAGTGCAAGAAAATACTTAAGAAAGAAATCAGGAGGGCTAAAAGGAGACATGAGGTTGCCTTGGCAGTCAAAGTGAAGGATAATCCAGAGAGCTTTTACAGGTATATTAAGAGCAAAAGGATTGTAAGGGATAAAATTGGTCCTCTTGAAGATCAGAGTGGTTGGCTTTGTGCGGAACCAAAGGAAATGGGGGAGATCTTAAATAGGTTTTTTGCATCTGTACTTATTAAGGAAACTGGTATGAAGTCCATGGAATTAAGGGAAACAAGTAATGAGATCATGGAAGCTGTACAGATTGAAAAGGAGGAGGTCCTTGCTGTCTTGAGGAAAATTAAAGTGGATAAATCCCTGGGACCTGACAGGGTGTTCCCTCGGACCTTGAAGGAGACTAGTGTTGAAATTGCAGGGGCCCTGGCAGAAATATTTAAAATGTCGCTGTCTACGGGTGAGGTGCCGGAGGATTGGAGAATGGCTCATGTTGTTCCATTGTTTAAAAAAGGATTGAAAAGTAACCTGGGAAATTATAGGCCGGTAAGTTTAACATCGGTAGTAGGTAAGTTATTGGAGGGAGTACTAAGAGATAGAATCTACAAGCATTTGGATAGACAGGGACTTATTAGGGAGAGTCAACATGGCTTTGTGCATGGTAGGTCATGTTTGACCAATCTATTGGAGTTTTTCGATGAGGTTACCAGGAATGTGGATGAAGGGAAGGCAGTGGATGTTGTCTACATGGACTTCAGTAAGGCCTTTGACAAGGTCCCGCATGGGAGATTAGTTAGGAAAATTCAGTCACTAGGTATACATGGAGAGGTGGTAAATTGGATTAGACATTGGCTCGATGGAAGAAGCCAGAGAGTGGTGGTAGAGAATTGCTTCTCCAAGTGGAGGCCTGTGACTAGTGGTGTGCCACAGGGATCAGTGTTGGGTCCCTTGTTATTTGTCATCTATATCAATGATCTGGCTGGTAATGTGGTAAATTGGATCAGCAAATTTGCTGATGATACAAAGATTGGAGGCGTAGTAGACAGTGAGGAAGGTTTTCAGAGCCTGCAGAGGGACTTGGACCAGCTGGAAAAGTGGGCAGAAAAATGGCAGATGGAGTTTAATACAGACAAGTGTGAGGTATTGCACATTGGAAGGACAAACCAAGGTAGAACATACAGGGTTAATGGTAAGGCACTGAGGAGTGCAGTAGAACAGAGGGATCTGGGAATACAGATACAAAATTCCCTAAAAGTGGTTTCACAGGTAGATCGGATTGTAAAGAGAGCTTTTGGTACATTGGCCTTTATTAATCAAAGTATTGAGTATAAGAGCTGGAATGTTATGATGAGGTTGTATAAGGCATTGGTGAGGCCGAATCTGGAGTATTGTGTTCAGTTTTGGTCACCAAATTACAGGAAGGATATAAATAAGGTTGAAAGAGTGCAGAGAAGGTTTACAAGGATGTTGCCGGGACTTGAGAAACTCAGTTACAGAGAAAGGTTGAATAGTTTAGGACTTTATTCCCTGGAGCATAGAAGAATGAGGGGAGATTTGATAAAGGTGTATAAAATTATGATGGGTATAGATAGAGTGAATGCAAGCAGGCTTTTTCTACTGAGGCAAGGGGAGAAAAAAACCAGAGGACATGGGTTAAGGGTGAGGGAGGAAAAGTTTAAAGGGAACATTAGGGGGGGCTTCTTCATGCAGAGAGTGGTGGGAGTGTGGAATGAGCTGCCAGATGAGGTGGTAAATGTGGGTTCTTTTTTAACATTTAAGAATAAATTGGACAGATACATGGATGGGAGGTGTATGGAGGGATATGGTCTGTGTGCAGGTCAGTGGGACTAGGCAGAAAATGGTTTGGCACAGCCAAGAAGGGCCAAAAGGCCTGTTTCTGTGCTGTAGTTTTTCTATGGTTTCTATGGTTTCTATCATCCACCTCATTTCTTGTACTCCATGCCTTGATATTTAACACTTTGAGTGCTGTATTTGCTACCCTTTTTGATTCTGCATCCCTAATGCACAATACTCACTTTGCTGGCTGCAATTTTGTCCTTCCTGACAGTCAGACTTCATGCTATCTTTTATTTTTTACCATCCATCCTATCGTGAGTCCCTTCATTCTGGTTCCCACTCCTGCCCCTGCCAAATTAGTCTAAATCCTCCCCAACAGCTCTCACAAACCTGCCCATGAGAATATTAGTCCCCCTCTGTTTCAGGTGCAAACCATCCTTTTTGTATAGATCATAGCTTGCCCAGAAGAGATCCCCATAATCCTAGAATATGAAGCCCTGCACCCTGCTTCTCAACTTTCTACCTAGCTCTCTGAATTCTCTCTTCAGGTCCTCATTGCTTTTCCTTCCTTTGTCATTGGTACCAATATGTACCAAGGCATCTGGCTGCTCACTCTCCGCCTTTAAAATGCTGTGGTCGCGATCCAAGATGTCCCTGAACCTGGCACCTGGGAGGCACCACACCAACCATGTCCCTTTCATGTCCACAGCATCTCCTGTCTGCTGAGTTCTGTATCACTATGGCTCCCTTCTTCCCCTTCTTTACCTTCTGCACCAAGGACCCATAATCAGTGCCAGTGACCTGGTCTCCACGGCATTCCCTTGATAAATCATCCCCCACAACAGAAAAAAAAAATGGATACTTATTTTTGAGGAGAATGGACACAGGGGTGCTCTGCACTAACTGCCTATTCACATTTCCATTTTTCCTGATAGTTACCCAGCTACTCGTCTCCTGCAACTTGGGGTGACTACTTCCCTGTAACTCTGATCAATGATCTCCTGACTTTCCTATATAGGCCAAAGGTCATCCAGATACTGCTCCAGATCCCTAACACGGTCTTCAAGGAGATGCAGTTGGATGCACCACGCAGTTATAGCTCACTGGGAGCCTTGGGGTCTCCCAGGACTCCAACACCTAGCATGAAGAACACACAACGTCCATTTACTACACTGTACAGAAAGAGAGAGAAAAAAAGGGAACCTTAACAGAAACTTACCCAGAGCCAACACCTCTTGTGAGCTAAAGCCTGACACTCCTACTCTCACCACTAGCCTACTCTCAACAATGGCCGCCCCGCTTGTCCATTAAGTACTTTTATTTAATTCGCTGTGCTCTGCTCCCTCTGCTGAATGGGCCTCTGGAATGTCCAAATGCCCGTGAAGCTCTTCTTTTAAACAGGCGTTGACGACCTGTGAGAAACCTTGTAGCTATGCCCTGCTCCCTCGCTGACTGGGCCTCCGGAAATGATGGAGGCATGAGAGGGGAGCTTGCCCAGGTGGATTGGAGTAGGATATGGCAAATATGGTGGGGATGACGGCAGAGCAGAGCTGGCTGAAATTTCTGGGAAGAGAAGTTAAGGACTGCATAAAAGCCAAGGAAGAGGCAAATAAGATAGCAAAAGTGAGTGAGAACTTGGATGATTGGGAAGCTTTTAAAATCCAACAAAAAGAAACTAAAAAAGTTATGAGAAGGGAAAAAATGAAATATGAGAGCAAACTAGCCAATAATATAAAGCAGGATACTATACTTTTTTCAGTTATATAAAGAGTAAAAGGGAGATGAGAGTTGATATTGAACCACGAGAAAATGATGCTGGTGAGGTAGTCATGGGGGACAAAGAAATGGCAGATGAACTTAATGAATACTTTGCATCTGTGTTCACTGTGGAAGACACTAGAGGTTCAGGGAGCAGGATGAGTGCCATTGCTATTACAAAGGAAAAAGTGGCTAGGAAAACAGAAAGGTCTTAAGGTGGATAAGTCACCTGGACCATATGGACTACATCCCAGAGTCCTGAGAGAGGTTACTGAAGAAATAACAGATGCTTTGGTTATGATCCTTTAAGAATCACTTGATTCTGGCATGGTGCCAGAGAACTAGAAGATTGAAAATGTTACCTTCCTCTTTAAGAAGAGAGGAAAGCAAAAGAAAGGAGATTTATAGACTTGTTAAACTAGCCCTCAGTGGTTGGGAAAATGTTGGAATCTATTATCACAGATGAGTTTTTGGGGTACTTGGAGACTAATGATAAAATAAGTCAAAAGTCAGCATGGTTTCTGTAATGGAAAATCTATCCTGGTAAATATGTTAGAGTTCTTCGAGGAAGTAACCAGCAGGGTGGACAAAGGAGAGGCAATGGGTATCATTTATTAGGACCTCCAGAAGGCATTTTAAATGGTGCCACACATGAAACAGCTTCACATGATAAAATCCTATGGGGTTACAGGAAAGATATTGGTATGGATAGAGAAATGGCTGACAGGCAGGAGGCAGTGAGTGGGAATAAAGGGAGGCTTTTCTGGTTGGCTGCTGGTGACTAGTGGTGTTCCCTTGGGGTCAGTATTGGGACCACTGCTTTTCACAAAGGGCAATAGAGCAGACTATTATCTAAATGGGGAGGAGGTTCAAACATCAGAGGTGCAGAGCGACAAGAATCCTCGTGCAAGTAAGTGAATCTGTGGTAAAGAAGGCAAATGCAATGTTGCATTTATTTCAAGGGGAATAGAATATAAAAGCACTTGGAGTATTGTCAACAGTTTTGGGCCCCATATCTCAAAAAGAATGTGTTGTCATTGGAGAGAGTCCAGAGGAGGTTCATGAGGATGATTCTGGGATTGAAGGGGTTAACATATGAGGAGAGTTTGCAGCTTTGGGCCTGTACTCACTGGAATTTAGAAGAACGCGGGGCAGTCTCATTGAAACCTAGCAAATGTTGAAAGGTCTAGACAGGGTGGATGTGGAGACGATGTTTCCTATGCTGGTGCTATCCAGAACTGGAAGGCGCAGCCTCAAAATTGAGGGGGTGACCGTTTAGAACAGAGGCAGGTAGGAAATATTTTAGCCAGAGAATAGTGAATTAGAATTAGGTCATTTGGTCCATCAAGTCTGCTCCGCCATTCACTCATGGCTGAATCTTTCTCTCCCCTCCTCAGCCCTAATCCCCAGCCTTCTCCCTGTAATCTTTGATGCTGTGTCCAATCAGAACCTATCAATCTTTGCCTTAAATACACCCAATGAGCTGGCCTGCACAGCTGCTTGTGGTAACAAATTCCAAAAATTCACCAACCTCTGGTGAAAGAAATTTCTCTGCATCTCTGTTTTAAATAGACGCCCCTCTATCCTGAGGCTGTGCTCTCCAGTCCTAGATTCCCCCAACATGGGGAACATCCTTTCCACATCTACTCTGTCAAGGCTTTTTGACATTTCAAATGTTTCAATGAGATCACCTCTCACCCTTCTAAATTCCACTGAGTACAGACCCAGAGCTATCAAATGCTCCTCTTCTGATAACCCTTTCATTCCTGGAATCATCCTTGTGAACCTCCTCTGGACCCTCTCCAATGCCAGCACATCTTCTCTGAGATGAGGAGCCCCAAACTGTTCACAGTACTCACGGTGAGGCCTCACCAGTACCTTTGTAAAGCCTCAGCATCACTTCCCTGCCCTTGTATTCTAGACCTCTTGAAGTGAATGCTAACATTTAATTTGCATTCTTCACCACCGACTCTACCTGCAAGTTAACATTTAGGGTGTTCTGCACAAGCACTCCAGAGTCCATTTGCTCTCAGATTTTTGGATTTTTTTCCCGTTTAGGAAATAGTCTGCACATTTATTTCTACTACCGAATTGCTTGACCATGCATTTTTCAACATTGCATTTCATTTGCCACTTTCTTGCCCATTCTCCTGCTCTAAGTTCTTCTGAATCTACTTATTTCCTCAATCCTACCTACCCCTCCACCAATCTTCGTTTCATCTGCAAACTTGACAACAAAGCCATCTATTTCATCATTAAACTTATTGATGCACAGCGTAAAAAAGCAGTCCCAACACCGAGACCTGCAGGTGGAGCATGTTGTGGATAATGTGGAGGGCATTCATAAAAACATAGAAAACCTACAGCACAATACAGGCCTTTTGGCCCACAGAGTTGTGCTGAACATGTTCCTACCTTAGAAATTACTAGGCTTACCCATAGCCCTTTATTTTACTAAGCTACATGTACCTATCTGAAAGTCTCTTAAAAGACTTATCGTATCCGCCTCCACCACCATTGCCAGCAGCCCATTCCACACACTCTCCACACTCTGAGTAAAAAACTTACCCCTGACATGTCCTCTGTACCTACTCCCCAGCACCTTAAACCTGTGTCCTCTTGTGGCAACCATTTCAGCCCTGGGAAAAAGCCTCTGACTATCCACATGATCAAAGCCTCTCATCATCTTATACACCTCTATCAGGTCACCTCTCATCCCCCGTCGCTCCAAGGAAAAAAGGCCGAGTTCACTCAACTTATTCTCATAAGGCATGCTCCCCAATCCAGGTACACCCTTGTAAATCTCCTCTGCACCCTTTCTATGGTTTCCATATCCCTCCTGTGGTGAGGTGACCAGAACTGAGCACAGTACTCCAAGTGTGGTCTGACCAGGGTCCTATATAGCTGCAACATTACCTCTTGGCTCTTAAATTCAATACCACGATAGATGAATGCCAATACACTGTACGCCTCCTTAACCACAGAATCAACTTGTGCAGCTGCTTTGAGTGTCCTATGGAATCGGACCCCAAGATCCCTCTGATCCTCCACACTGCCAAGAGTCTTACTATTAATACTATATTCTGCCATCATATTTGACTGACCAAAATGAACCACTTCACACAATCTGGGTTGAACTCCATCTGCCACTTCTCAGTCCAGTTTTGCATCCTATCAATGTCCTGCTGTAATTTCTGACAGCCTCCACACTATCCACAACACATCCAACATTTGTGTCATCAGCAAACTTACTAACCCTTCCCTTCACTTCCTCATCCAGGTCATTTATAAAAATCATGAAGAGTAAGGGTCCCAGAACAGATCCCTGAGGCACTCCACTGGTGACTGACTGCCATGAAGAATATGACCCGTCTACAACCACTCTTTGCCTTCTGTGGGCAAGCCATTTCTGGATCCACAAAGCAATATCCCCTTGGATCCCATGCCTCCTTACTTTCTCAATAAGCCTTGCATGGGGTACCTTATCAAATGACTTGCTGAAATCCATATACACTACATCTACTGCTCTTCCTTCATCAATCTGTTTAGCCACATCCTCAAAAAATTCAATCAGGCTCATAAGGCACAACCCACCCTTGACAAAGCCATGTTGACTACCCCTAATCATATTATGCCTCTCCAAATGTTCATAAATCCTGCCTCTCAGGACCTTCTCCATCAACTTACCAATCACTGAGGTAAGACTCACTGGTCTATAATTTCCTGGGCTATCTCTACTCCCTTTCTTGAATAAAGGAGAAACATCTGCAACCCTCCAATCCTTGATGATGCAAAGATCATCGCCAGAGGCTCAGCAATCGCCTCCCTCGCCTCCCACAGTAGCCTGGGGTACATCTCATCCGGTCCCAGCTATTTATCCAACTTGATGCTTTCCAAAAGCTCCAGCACATCCTCCTTCTTAATACCTACATGCTCAAGCTTTTCAGTCTGCTGCAAGTCATCCCTACAATCACCAAGATCCTTTTCCATAGTGAATACTGAAGTAAAGTATTCACTAAGTAACTCTGTAATTTCCTCCAGTTCCATACACACTTTCCCACTGTTGATAGGTCCTTTTCTTTCATGTCTTATCCTCTTGCTCTTCACAAAATTGTAGAATGCCTTGGGGTTTTCCTAAATCTTGCCTGCCAAGGCCTTCTCATGGACCCTTCTGGCTCTCCTAATTTCCTTCTTAAGCTCCTTTCTATTAGCCTTATAATCTTCCAGATGTCTAACGTTACCTAGCTCACTGAACCTTCTGTAATGTTTTCTTTTCTTCTTGACTAGATTTATTGCAGCCTTTATACACCACAGTTCCTGTACCCTACCAGAACTTCCCTGTCTCATTGGAATGTACCTATGCAGAACTCTACACAAATATCCCCTGAACATTTGCCACATTTCTTCCGTACTTTTCCCTGAGAACATCTGTTTCTAATTTAAGCCTCCAATTTCCTGCCTGATAGCCTCATAATTCCCCTTCTTCCAATTGAACACTTTTCTAACTTGTCTGTTCCTATCTCTCTCCAATGCCATTGTAAAGGAGATAGAATTATGATCACTATCTCCAAAATGCTCTCCCACTGAGAGATCTGAAACCTGACCAGGTTCATTTCCCAAAACCAAATCAAGTACAGCCTCTCCTCTTGTAGGCTTATTGACATATTGTATCAAGAAACCTTCCTGAACACACCTAACAAACTCCATCTTATCTATACCCCTAGCTCTAGGGAGATGCCAATCGATATTTGGGAAATTAAAATCTCCCATCACGACAGGATCTATTTCCCTATCTGCTCCTCAATATCCCTGTTACTAATGGGCGGCCTATAAAAAACACCCAGTAAAGTTATTGACCCCTTCCTGTTCCTAACCTCCACCCACAGACACTCCGTAGACAATCCCTCCATTACTTCCTCCTTTTCTGCAGCCGTGGCACTATCTCTGATCAACAGTGCCACACCCCCACCTCTTTTGCCTCCCTCCCTGTCCTTTCTGAAACATCTAAAACCCGGCACTCGACATCACCATTCCTGTTCCTGAGCCATCCAAGTCTCTGTAATGGCCACCACATCACATCTCTAATCCCATCCGCTTTTTTCACAACACTCCTTGCATTAAAGTAGACACATCTCAAACCTTAGGTCTGAGTGCGTCCCTTCTCTATCACCTGCCTATCCTCCCTCTTGCACTGTCTACAAGCTTTCTCTATTTGAGAGCCAACCGTCTCTTCTCCAGTCTCTTCAGTTCGGTTCCCACCCCCCAACAGTTCCAGTTTAAACTCTCCCCAGTAGCCTTAGCAAACCTCCCCGCCAGGATATTGGTCCCCCTGGGACTCAAGTGCAAACCATCCTTTTTGTACAGGTCACACCTGCCCCAGAAGAGGTCCCAGTGATCCAGAAATGTGAATCCCTGTCTCCTGCTCCAATCCCTCAGCCACGCATTTATCCTCCACCTCATTCTATACC
The DNA here is from genome assembly GCF_030028105.1 of Mobula birostris. Taxonomy (NCBI): domain Eukaryota; kingdom Metazoa; phylum Chordata; class Chondrichthyes; order Myliobatiformes; family Myliobatidae; genus Mobula; species Mobula birostris. The sequence continues at coordinate 542,300 of NC_092381.1, read as the reverse complement.
TATCCTCACGGTCGCGTGGCACAGGCAGTAATCCCGAGATTACTACCTTTGCGGTCCTGCTTCTCAACTTCCATCCTAACTCCCTGTCATCTTTTTTCAGGACCTCTCCCCTTTTCCTGCCTATGTCATTGGTACCAATATGTACCACGACCTCTGGCTGTTCTCCCTCCCACTGCAGCATATCTTGTACGCCAACTGAAACATCCTGGACCCTGGCACCTGGGAGGCAAACTACCATCCAAGTTTCTTTCCTGCGTCCACAGAATTGCCTGTCTGACCCCCTAACTATGGAGTCCCCTATCACTGCTGCCATCCTCTTCCTTTCCCTACCCTTCTGAGCCACAGGGCCAGACTCTGTGCCAGAGGCACGGCCACTGTCGCTTCCCCCAGGTATGCTGTCCCCCCCCAGCAGTAGTCAAACAGGAGTACTTATTGTCAAGGGGTACAGCCACAGGGGTACTCTCTAGTATCTGACTCTTCCCCTTCCCTCTCCTGACTGTGACCCACTTGTCTGTCTCCCATGGCCCCAGTGTGACCACCGGCCTATATAGGCATCCGTTAATCTCGTGAGACCATGGATTTGTGTCTTGGAAGGTTTCCAGGGTGCAGGCCTGGGCAAGGTTGGATGGAAGACCGGCAGTTGCCCATGCTGCAAGTCTCCCCTCTCCACGCCACTGATGTTGTCCAAGGGAAGGGCGCTAGGGCTGATACAGCTTGGCACCGGTGTCGTCGCAGAGTAATGTGTGGGTTAAGTGCCTTGCTCAAGGACACAACACGCTGCCCCAACTGAGGCTCGAGCTAGCGACCTTCAGATCACTGGACCGACGCCTTAACCACTTGGACACACGGCAACACCTGACTGTAACTCCTTTCTATCACCTCCTTGCTCTCCCTGACCAGGCAAAGGTCATCCAGCTGCATCTCCAGTTCCCTAACTCAGCCCCTTAGGAGCTGCAGCTAGACACACCTGGTGCAGATATGGCCGTCCGGGAGGCTGGGAGACTCCAGGACCTCCCACATCTGACACCAAGCACAGAAAACTGGCCTCACACACGTACTTCCTTCTTTCCGCAATTAACACAGATAAACCTACCTCGCCTCGTCCTGCTACCGCCTAAGCCCGTTGAGCCAAAGCCCGATCACTCTGCTACCTCTCACTCCGCTGCCCGCTGGTCTTCTTTTTAAACCTTTCACGCTCTACTGGCTGACATCATGCACCTGCACAGTCTCGCCCCTCTTTTACCCCAAGTAGTAAAAAATTCCCCTCGCTCCGAAATTCAGAGGTTACAGCGGGACATCAATAGGATGCCAAACTGGGCTGAGAAGTGCAAGTTGGAGCTCAGCCTTGATAAGTTGTTCATTTTGGTAGGTCAAATATGATGGCAGAATATAGTATTAATGGTAAGACTCTTGGCAGTGTGGAGGATCAGAGGGATCTTGGGGTCCAAGTCCGTAGGACACTCCAAGCTGCTGCGCAGGTTGACTCTGTGGTTAAGAAGGTATATGGTTCATTGGCCTTCATCAACTGTGGGATTGAGTTCAAGAGCCGAGAGGTAATGTTACAGCTATATAGGACCCTGGTCAGACCCCACTTGGAGTAATGTGCTCAGTTCTGGTCACCTCACCGCAGGAAAGGTGTGGAAACTATAGAAAGGGTTCAGAGGAGATTTACAAGGATATTGCCTGGATTGGGGAGCATGTCTTATGAGAATAGGTTGAGTGAACTCGGCCTTTTCTCTTTGGAGTGGCAGAAGATGAGAAGTGACCTGACAGAGATATTGAGAGGCATTGATCACGTGGATAGTCAGAGGCTTTTTCCCAGGGTTGAAATGGCTAACACTAGAGGGCACAGTTTTAAGGTGCTTGGAAGTAGGTACAGAAGGAATGTCAGGGGTAAGTTTTTTTTACACAGAGAGTGGTAAGTGCGTGGAATGGGCTGCCATTGACGGTGGTGAAGGCGGATACGCTAGGGTCTTTTAAGAGACTCCTGGATAGGTACATGGAACTTAGAGAGATAGAGGGCTATGGGTAACCCTAGCTAATTTCTAAAGTAAGAACTTGTTCGGCAGAGCTTTGTGGGCCAAAGGGCCTGTATTGTGCTGCAGGTTTTCTGTGTTTCTAACAGCAGTAGGGACTGGCAGCCAACCAGAAAAGGATCCTTTTATTCACACTTTCTACCTTCTACCAATCAGCCAATGCTCTAACCACGTTAGTAACTTTCCTGTAATACCATGGGCTCTTAATTTGGTGAGTGCCCTCACGTGTGGCACCTTGTCAAAGGCCTTCTGAAAGTCCAAATATACAACATCCACTGCATCCCCTTTATCTATCCTACTTGTAATCTCCTCAAAAAACTCCAACTCGTTTGTCAGGCAATATTTTCTTTTGAAGAAACCATGCTGACTTTGACCTATTTTGTCCTGTGTCACAAAGTACTCCATAACCTCATGCTTTGAGTTCCTTGAATAACTCTAACAGATTTGCCAAATAAGATTTCCCATTACAGAAACCATACTGACTTTGATTTATTTTATCATTCATCTCAAAGTATCCCAAAACCTCATCCTTAATAAAAGATTCTATCACATTCCCAACCACGGAGGTTAGGCCAACTGGTCTATAATTTCCTTTTATTTTTGCCTTCTTAAAGAGGAGAGTGACATTTGCAATCTTCCAGTCTCCTGGCACCATGCCAGAAACAGATGATTCTTGAAAGATCATGACCAATGCATCCGTTATCTCTTCAGCAACTTCTCTCAGGACTCTGGGAAATAGTCCATCTGGTCCAGGTGACTTATCATCTTAAGTCCTTTGAGCGTTCCTCACACTTTTTCCTTTGTAAGAGCAATGACACTCACTCCTGCTACCTGACACTCACGGAACTCTGGCACACTGCTAGTGTCTTCCACAGTGAAGGCAGATGCCAAGTACTCATTAACTTCATCTGCCATTTCTTTGTTTCCCATTACTACCTCACGAGCATCATTTTCCAGTGGTCCATTATCAACTCTCACCTCCCTCTTACTCTTTATATAACTGAAAAAACTTTTAGCTTCCTGCTTTATATTATTGTCTAGTTTTCCCTCATATTTTATCTTTTCCCTTCTTTTAGGTTTTTTTAGTTGCCTTTTGTTGGATTTTAAAAGCTATCCATTTATCCAGTTTCCCACTCACTTTTGCTACCTTTTGTGCCCTTTACTTCGCTTTTATGCAGTCCTTAACTTTCCTAGTCAGCCACGGTTGCCTACACCTACCATTTGAGAACAACTTCTGTGGGATGCACCTATCCTGTGCTTTGTGAACTATTCCCTCAAACTTCAGCCATCTCTGCTCTTCCATCATGCCCATCAGTATCCTCCTCCAATTCACCTGGGCAAGCTCCTCTCTCGTGCCTCTGTATTGCTCTGTTGACCATATGTGGTGCTATGGAGAATCATTGCTCTAAAAGAAATAGATCCATGCATTGCATTTCCTCCTTTATATTAATGTAACATAAAACTGTATAAGTAACAAAGCATTCAAATTCCCTTTCACAAACCATACCCAAATAAACATACTTTCACAATAGCAGTCTATACTAACGTCACTGTTCTAAAGATTCAGGTTTTTGGGTGGTGCTCTGTTTCTTCAGTATAGCTACTCTGGATCTGTATGGTGACATCAGACTTGGCAGGTGTCTTGTCAACAACAATGTTTTGTAGTGCTTTGGGACCTGTAGAGTGTTATAAGGTTTGGTAGGTGTCTTTTCTAAGACAACATTCTGGGTTGATGGTGTCACATTGCTGTCATTGACATGATCATCACTGAGAGGTAAGTCTGGTGGCTGTAATGTATTCTTCTTTTTGGACGTACTTGACTCAGGTGTGTTTCTTGGTTGAGCATCCACTATGTGGTCCACATGACATCTCCATGTTTGATTTCCAATATCTACTGTGTATATCAGTGGTCTAGTTCTTGTAGCCATTCTACCAGGTGTCCACTTGTCTTCTCACTAATCACGTACTAGGACTTCCTGTCTAACCTTGAAGCTCTTTGCTTCTTCACTTGGAAACTGGTTGAACTGTTTATTCTGTACTTCCCTCATAGGTCTGGTTTCAGGAGATCTGTGCGAGATGTCAGATTCTGCTCATGAACAGCAATGCAGGTGGTTGAGTTGTTGTTGCATGAATGGAGTTCTGATACACAAAAAGGAAGTTTTTGGATGTTGTCCCCCAGAAACTGGTCGGGGTCTATCCAAACCAGAAACCCTGGATCAATAGTTCCGTGTGAGCAGCACTTATTGCGTGACACAGAGCTTATGTTGCCAGTAATCACCAGGAGCTCAAGGAATGCAGCTATGATCTGTGCAAAGCTATCAACGCAGTGAAACAATAACACAGGGACAAGATCCAGGCACAACTTTCCACCAACAACACACGCAGCTTATGACAAGGTCTGCACACCATCTCAGACTTCAAAGCTAAACACAGTGGAGGTTCCAACATCGCTGCCTCTCTCCCAGATGAGCTAAATCTTTTTTATGCTCGATCCGATGTTACCAACACTGATGAGCCTCTGAGGAGACCCACAGCTGATGCATCCTGCAGCTTGGTCATCTCTGAGGCCAAAGTATGCAAGGCTGCGGGACCAAAAGGAATCCCAAGGCGGATATTCAGAATGTGTGCAGAATGTGAATTGATTATGGGGAGCAAGGACATGGCAGACCAATTGAATAATTACTTTGGTTCTGTCTTCACTAAGGAGGACATAAATAATCTTCCAGAAATAGTAGGAGACAGACGGTCCAGTGAGATGGAGAAACTGAGCAAAATACATGTTAGTAGGGAAGTGGTGTTGGGTAAATTGAAGGGATTAAAGGCAGATAAATCCCCAGGGCCAGATGGTCTGCATTCCAGAGTGCTTAAGGAAGTAGCCCAAGAAATAGTCGATGCATTAGTGATAATTTTTCAAAACTCGTTAGATTCTGGACTAGTTCCTGAGGATTGGAGGGTGGCTAATGTAACCCCACTTTTTAAAAAAGGAGGGAGAGAGAAACCAGGGACTGGAGAGAAACCGGTTAGCCTAACATCGGCGGTGGGGAAACTGCTGGAGTCAGTTATCAAAGATGTGATAACAGCACATTTGGAAAGCGGTGAAATCATTGGACAAAGTCAGCATGGATTTGTGAAAGGAAAATCATGTCTGACGAGTCTCATAGAATTTTTTGAGGATGTAACTAGTAGAGTGGGTAGGGGAGAACCAGTGGATGTGGTATATTTGGATTTTCAAAAGGCTTTTGACAAGGTCCCACACAGGAGATTAGTGTGCAAACTTAAAGCACACGGTATTGGGGGTAAGGTATTGATGTGGATAGAGAATTGGTTAGCAGACAGGAAGCAAAGAGTGGGAATAAACGGGACCTTTTCAGAATGGCAGGCAGTGACTAGTGGGGTACTGCAAGGCTCAGTGCTGGGACCCCAGTTGTTTACAATATATATTAATGACTTAGATGAGGGAATTAAATGCAGCATCTCCAAGTTTGCGGATGAAACGAAGTTGGGCGGCAGTGTTAGCTGTGAGGAGGATGCTAAGAGGATGCAGGGTGACTTGGGTATGTTGGGTGAGTGGGCAAATTCATGGCAGATGCAATTTAATGTGGATAAATGTGAAGTTATCCACTTTGGTGGCAAAAATAGGAAAACAGATTATTATGTGAATGGTGGTCGATTAGGAAAGGGGGAGGTGCAACGAGACCTGGGTGTCATTATACACCAGTCATTGAAAGTGGGCATGCAGGTACAGCAGGCGGTGAAAAAGGCGAATGGTATGCTGGCATTTATAGCGAGAGGATTCGAGTACAGGAGCAGGGAGGTACTACTGCAGTTGTACAAGGCCTTGGTGAGACCACACCTGGAGTATTGTGTGCAGTTTTGGTCCCCTAATCTGAGGAAAGACATCCTTGCAATAGAGGGAGTACAAAGAAGGTTCACCAGATTGATTCCTGGGTTGGCAGGACTTTCATATGAAGAAAGACTAGATGAACTATGCTTGTACTCGTTGGAATTTAGAAGATTGAGGGGGAATCTGATTGAAATGTATTAAATCCTAAAGGGATTGGACAGGCTAGATGCAGAAAGATTGTTCCCGATGTTGGGGAAGTCCAGAACGAGGGGTCACAGTTTGAGGATAAGGGGGAAGCCTTTTAGGACCGAGATTAGGAAAAACTTCTTCACACAGAGAGTGGTGAATCTGTGGAATTCTCTGCCACGGGAAACAGTTGAGGCCAGCTCATTGGCTATATTTAAGAGGGAGCTGGATATGGCCCTTGTGGCTACGGGGATCAGGGGGTATGGAGGGAAGGCTGGTGCAGGATTCTGAGTTGGATGATCAGCCATGATCATAATAAATGGCAGTGCAGGCTCGAAGGGCCGAATGGCCTACTCCTGCACCTATTTTCTATGTTTCTATGTTTCTACAAGTGGCAGGTGTGTTACAGACATTTTTAATCACTCCCCCTGCAGTACCGTCCTGCTTCAAAACATCCACCATTGTTCCAGTACCTAAAAAGACCAATGTAACATGTCTGAATGACAAGCGCCCTGTCTCACTCACCTCAATAATAAGCAAATGCTTTGAGAGGCTGGTCAAGGACACATCTGCAGCTTGCTACCATCCAAACTGAACCCCCTACAATTCACCTACTGACATAACCGATTGACAGAAAATGCAATAGCCACAGCTCTACACACCGTCCTTACACATCTGGAGAAGAAGGATGCTTTTGTGAGAATGCTGTTCTTAGACTAGAGTTCAGCATTCAACACCATAATTCTCTCCAGGCTCGACAAGAAGCTCAGAGAACTCAGCCTTCACCCTGCCTTGTGTAGCTGGATCCGGGAATTCCTGTCAGATCCCCAGCAGGTGATAAGAGTGGATTCCCTTCACCTCCACCCCTCTGACTCTCAACACGTGTGCCCCTCAAGGCTGTGTACTAAGCCTTCTTTACTCTCTGTATACCCATGACTGTGTCGCCACCCACAGCTCCAATCTGCTAATTCAATTTGCTGATGTCACCACACTGACTGGCATAATCTCAAATAATAATGAGGCAGCCTACAGAGAAGTCATCACCCTGACACAGTGGTGTCAAGAAGACAACCTCAATGTCGTAAAAACAAAGGAGTTGGTTGTGGCCTACAGGAGGAATCGAGACAGGCTAACCCCTATTCACATCAATGGATCTGGGGTTGAGAGGGTGAACAGCTTTAAGTTCCCTGGCATAAACATCACTGAGGATCTCACGTGGTCTGTATATACCGGCTGTGTAGTGCCTCTTTCACCTCAGACAGTAGCAGAAGTTTGGTGTGGGTCCCCAAATCCTAAGAACTTTCCATAGGGGCACACTTGGGAGCATCCTGGCTGGCTGCATCACTGCTTGGTATGGGAATTATAGAATAGTACAGCACAGTACAGGCCCTTCGGCCCACAATGATGTGCCAACCCTCAAACCCTGCCTCCTATATAAGCCCCCACCTTAGATTCCTCCATATACCTGTCTAGTAGTCTCTTAAACTTCACCAGTGTATCTGCCTCCACCACTGACTCAGGCAGGGCATTATACCTCACTTAATCGCAGGACCATGCAGAGAGTGGTGCGGACAGCCCAGCGCATCTGTAGATGTGAACTTCCCACTATTCAGAACATTTAGAACGGTGTGTAAAAAGGGCCCAAAAGGTCATTGGGAACCCAAGTCATCCCAGCCACAAACTGTTCAAGCTGCTACCATCTGGGAAATAGTACTGCAGCATAAAAGCCAGGACCAACAGGCTCTGGGACAGCTTCTTCCACCAGGCCACCAGACTGATTAACTCACGCTGACACAACTGTATTTCTATATTACATTGATTATCCTGTTGTATGAGGGGTGATTGATAAGTTTGTAGCCTAAGGTAGAAGGAGTCAATTTTAGAAAACCTAATACATTTATTTTTCCTACATTTAAACACTTCGTCCAGCAGTCGTGGAGTATATGGATCCCTTCTTTGTAGAAGTCGGCATCTTGGACCTCTAGAAAGTGGTCCACAGCAGGGGTGGTTGATAAGTTCATGGCCTAAGGTAGAAGAAGCTGAGTTATTAACTTCAAACTTTCTGCATTTTCACTCAAAGAGTTGAACTCCATGTGCATGTAACAAGAGCTGTGTTACTCACCTTCTTCTACCTAAGGCCACGAATTTATCAATCACCCCTGCTGTGGACCACCTGGAGGTCCAAGACCCTGTCGTTACAAACTTATGTTCTGCACACGTAGTTCCATTGAGGCAGGGAAAGGATGGTAGGGTATAAGAGCCATGATGCACAAAGGATGTAGAAAATCTAGTTAAGAAGAAAAGTTTACAAAAGATTCAAGAAACTAGGTATTCTGAAAGCTCAAGAAAATTTTAAGGGAGCCAGGAACAAGCTCAAGAATGAAATTAGGAGAGCTAGAAAAGGCCATGAAAAGGCCTTCCAAGCAGAATTAAGGAAGGACCCAAGGTATTCTACAACTACGTGAAGTGAAAGAAGATAAGTCGTGTGAGAATAAGACCAATCAGGAGTGAGAGTGGAAACAGGTGCATGGAGCCAGAGAAGGGAGCGGAGGTAGAAACAGAGAAATGTAAAAAACCTACAGCATAGTACAGGCCCTTCGGCCCGCAAAGCTGTGCTGAACATGTCCTTACCTTAGAACTACCTAGGCTTACCCATAGTCCTCTATTTTTCTCAGCTCCATGTATCCATCCAGGAGTCCCTCAAAAGACCCTATTATTTCCGCCTCCACCACCACTGCCAGAAGCCCATTCCACGCACTCACCACTCTCTGTGTAAAAAACTTACCCCTGACATCTCCTCTGTACCTACTCCCCAGCACCTTAAAACTATGCCCTCTTGTGTGAGCCATTTCAGCCCTGGGAAAAAGCCTCTGACTATTCACACGATCAATGCCTCTCATTAGAGGTGACTCTATCAGGTCACCTCTCATCCTCTGTCGCTCCAAGGAGAAAAGGCCGAGTTCACTCAACCTATTCTCATAAGGCATTCTCCCCAATCCAGGCAACATCCTTGTAAATCTCCTCTGCACCCTTTCTATGGTTTCCATATCCCTCCTGTGGTGAGGTGACCAGAACTGAGCACAGTACTCCATGTGGAGTCTGACTAGGGTCCTATATAGCTGCAACATTACCTCTTGGCTTTTAAACTCAGTCCCACAATTGGTGAAGGCCAATTCTCCATATTCCTTCTTAACCACAGAGTCAACCCGCGCAGCAGCTTGGAGTGTCCCATGGACTCGGACCCCAAGATCCCTCTGATCCTCCACACTGCCAACAGTCTTACCATTAATACTATATTCTGCCATCATATTTGACCTACCAAAATTAACCACTTCACACTTATCTGGGTTGAACTCCACCTGCCGCTTCTCAGCCCAGTTTTGCATCCTATCAATGTCCCACTGTAACCTCTGACAGCCCTCCACACTATCCACAACACCCCCAACCTTTCTGTCATCAGTAAATTTACTAACCCATCCCTCCACTTCCTCATCTAGGTCATTTATAAAAATCACAAAGAGTAGAGGTCCCAGAACAGATCCCTGAGTCACACCACTGGTCACCGACCTCCATGCAGAATATGACCCATCTACAGCCACTCTTGGATCCCATGTCTCCTTACTTTCCCAATAAGCCTTACACAGGGTACCTTATCAAATGCCTTGCTTGAATAAGGGAACAACATCCACAACCCTCCAATCCTCCAGAACTTATCCCGTCCTCATTGATGATGCAAGGATAATCGCCAGAGGCTCAACAATCTCCTCCCTTGCTTCCCACAGTAGACTGGGTTACATCTCGTCCAGTCCCAGTCACTTATCCAACTTGATGCTTTCCAAAAGCTCCAGCACATCCTATTCTTTGATATCAACATGCTCAAGCTTTTCAGTCAGCTGTAAGTCATCCCTACAATTGCCAAGATCCTTTTCCGTAGTGAATACTGAAGCAACGTATTCATTAAGTACCTCTGCTATCTCCTCCATTTCCATACACACTTTTCCACTGTCACATTTGATTAGTCCTATTCTCTCATGTCTTATCCTCTTGCTCTTCACATACTTGTAGAATGCCTTGGGGTTTTCCTTAATCCTGTCCACCAAGGCTTTCTCATGGCCACTTCTGGCTCTCCTAATTTCATTCTTAAGCTCCTTCCTGCTAGCCTTATAATCTTCTAGATCTCTATCATTACGCAGGTTTTTAAAACCTTTGATAAGCCCTTCTTTTCTTCTTGATTAGATTTACAACAGCCTTTGTACACTATGGTTCCTGTACCCTACCATCATTTTGCTGTCTCTTTGGAACAGACCTACGCAGAATGCCACGCAAATATCATAGAAACATAGAAACATAGAAAATAGGTGCAGGAGTAGGCCATTCGGCCCTTCGAGCCTGCACCGCCATTTATTATGATCATGGCTGATCATCCAACTCAGAACACCGCCCCAGCCTTCCCTCCATACCCCCTGACCCCCGTAGCCACAAGGGCCATATCTAACTCCCTCTTAAGTATAGCCAATGAACTGGCCTCAACTGTTTCCTGTGGCAGAGAATTCCACAGATTCACCACTCTCTGTGTGAAGAAGTTTTTCCTAATCTCGGTCCTAAAAGGCTTCCCCTCTATCCTCAAACTGTGACCCCTCGTTCTGGACTTCCCCAACATTGGGAACAATCTTCCTGCATCTAGCCTGTCCAATTCCTTTAGGATCTTATACGTTTCAATTAGATCCCCCCTCAATCTTCTAAATTCCAACGAGTACAAGCCCAGTTCATCCAGTCTTTCTTCATATGAAAGTCCTGCCATCCCAGGAATCAATCTGGTGAACCTTCTCTGTACTCCCTCTATGGCAAGGATGTCTTTCCTCAGATTAGGGGACCAAAACTGCACACAATACTCCAGGTGTGGTCTCACCAAGGCCTTGTACAACTGCAGTAGTACCTCCCTGCTCCTGTACTCAAATCCTCTCGCTATAAATGCCAGCATACCATTCGCCTTTTTCACCACCTGCTGTACCTGCATGCCCACGTTCAATGACTGGTGTATAATGACACCCAGGTCTCGTTGCACCTCCCCTTTTCCTAATCGGCCACCATTCAGATAATAATCTGTTTTCCTATTTTTGCCACCAAAGTGGATAACTTCACATTTATCCACATTAAATTGCATCTGCCATGAATTTGCCCACTCACCCAACCTATCCAAGTCACCCTGCATCCTCTTAGCATCCTCCTCACAGCTAACACTGCCGCCCAGCTTCGTGTCATCCGCAAACTTGGAGATGCTGCATTTAATTCCCTCATCCAAGTCATTAATATATATTGTGAACAATATCCTCTGAACATTTGCCACATTTCTTCCGTACATTTCTTTGAGAAAATCTGTCCCCTGAACATTTGCCACATTTCTTCCATACATTTCCTTGAGTACACCTGTTTCCAATTTATGCTTCCAAATTCCTGCCTGATAGCCTCATATTTCCCTTTACCCCAATTAAACACTTTCCTAACTTGTCTGTTCCTATCCCTCTCCAATGCTATGGTAAAGGAGATAGAATTGTGATCACTATCTCCAAAATGCTCTCCCACTGAGAGATCTGACACCTGACCAGGTTCAATATGAGATCAAGTACAGCCTCTCCTCTTGTAGGCTTATCTACATATTGTGTCAAGAAACCTTCCTGAACACACCCCATCTGAACCTCTTGCTCTAGGGAGATGCCAATCAATATTTGGGAAATTAAAATCTCCCACTACAATAACCCTGTTATTATTACACATTTCCAGGATCTGTCTCCCTATCTGCTCCTTGATGTCCCTGTTACTATTGGGTGGTCCATAAAAAAAAACACCCAGTAAAGTTATTGACCCCTTCCTGTTCCTAACCTCCACCCACAGAGACTCTGTAGACAATCACACCATAACCTCCTCGTTTTCTGCAGCCGTGACACTATCTCTGATCAACAGTGCCACGCCCCCACCTCTTTTGCCTCCCTTCCTGTCCTTTCTGAAACATCTAAAGCCTGGCACTTGAAATAACCATTCCCGCCAAGCCATCCAAGTCTCTGTAATGGCCACAACATCATAGCTCCAAGTGCTGATCCATGCTCTAAGCTCATACGCTTTATTCATGACACTCCTCACATTAAAACAGACACATCTTAATCCATCGGACTGAGCGCGTTCCTTCTCTATCACCTGCCTATCCTCCCTTTCGCACTGTCTTCAAACTTTCTGTATTTGTGAGCCAACCTCCCTTTCGTCTGTCACCTCAGTTCAGTTCCCACCCCCCAGCAATTCTAGTTTAAACTCTCCCCAATAGCCTTAGCAAACCTTCCTGCCAGGATATTGGTCCCCCTCAGATTCAAATGTAACCCGTCCTTTTTGTACAGGTCACACCTGTCCCAGAAGAGGTCCCAATGATCCAGAAATCTGAATCCCTACCCCCTGCTCCAATCTCTCAGCCACGCATTTATCCTCCACCTCATTCTATTCCTATACTCAGTGTCACGTGGCACAGGCAGTAATCCTGAGATTACTACCTTTGAGGTCTTGTTTCTCAACTTCTTTCCTAACTCCCTGTAGTCTGTTTTCAGAACCTCCTCCCCTTTCCTACCTATGTCGTTGGTACCAATATGTACCACGACCTCTGGCTGTTCTCCTTCCCACTTCAAGATATCGTGGACGCGATCAGAAACATCCTGGACCCTGGCACCTGGGAGGCAAACTACCATCCGCGTTTCTTTCCTGCGTCCACAGAATTGCCTATTTGACCCCCTAACTACAGAGGCCCCTATCACTGCTGCCATCCTCTTCCTTTCCCTACCCTTCTGAGCCACAGGGCCAGACTCTGTGCCAGAGGCACAACCACTGTTGCTTCCCCCACGTAGGCCATCTCCCCCAACTGTACTCCAACAGGAGTACTTATTATTTAGGGGGACAGCCATTGGGGTACTCTCTAGTACCTGCTTCTTGCCCTTCCCTCTCCTGACTGTTACCCACTTCTTTGTCTCCTGTGGTCCCGGGGTGACTACCTGCCTATAGCTCCTCTCTATCACCTCCTCACTCTCCCTGACCAGACAAAGGTCATCGAGCTGCAGCTCCAGTTCCCTAACACGGTCTCTAAGGAGCTGCAGCTCAACGCACCTGGTGCAGATATGGCCGCCCGGGAGGCCAGGAGTCTCCAGGACCTCCGACATCTGACACCAAGCACAGAAAACCGGCCTCACACACATACTTTCCATCTTTATTTTAAACAGATAACCTACCTGGCCTCGGTCCTTTATCGCCGAAGCCCTGTTGAGCCAAAGCCTTCTTACTCTGTCTCCCGCTCCTCCAATGCCCGCTCTGTGAATCTGTCTTCCTTTTAAACTCTCCCCGCTGTTCTCACTGGCTGACCTCCATGCGCTTGCGCAGTCGTGCCCCATTCAAACCGCTGAAGAAATAACCGTCACCTTTTCAACTTTGTTCACTTTTAAACTCTCCCCGCTGTTCTCACTGGCTGACCTCCATGCGCTTGCGCAGTCGTGCCCCGTTCAAACCGCTGGAGAAATAACCGTCACCTTTTCAACTTTCTTCATTTTTAAACTCTTCCTGCTGTTCTCACTGGCTGACCTCCATGTGCTTGCGTAGTCGTGCCCCGTTCAAAGCGCTGGAGAAATAATTTAATCTGATGATTAATGATATTTTTGATGGTGTTGGTCCTGGGTTTGGCTTGGGTCTATATGCTGATCCTGGAGCTCTGAGGAAAAGGGGTCATAATACTGCCCATGTGGTAAGTTCCGTGCAAACAGCCGTATTAGCAATGGAAGACTGGTCTTTGGACTGGGGTTTTAAATATTCTGTTTCTAAGTCAAAATGCATGGTTTTTACTCAGAAACATGGGTTGAATAATCATCTTACTCTTTCTGGATGTTCGCTGTCTAGACTTCCCGTGTTAAAATACTTGGCATTATGGCTGGATGTGAGACTGATTTGGAGAGCACATATAAATTTTAAGACCATAAGACCATAAGATATAGGAGCAGAAGTCGGCTATTTGGCCATCGAGTCTGCTTCACCATTCAATCATGGCTGATCCAATTCTTCCTGTTGTCCCCACTCCCCTGCCTTCTCCCCATACCCTTTGATGCCCTGGCTAATCAAGAACCTGTCTATCTCTGCCTTAAATGCACCCAATGACTTGGCCTCTACAGCGGCTCATGGCAACAAATTCTACAGATTTACCACCCTCTGACTAAAGTAATTTCTCTGTTTCTAGTTCTAAATGGATGTCCTTCAATCCTGAGCCGTGCCCTCTTGTTCTAGAATCCCCAACCATGGGAAATAACTTTGCCATATTTGATCTGTTCAGGCCTTTTAACGTTCGAAAGGTTTCTATGAGATCTCCCCTCATTCTCCTGAACTCCAGGGAATACAGCCCAAGAGCTGTCAGACATTCCTCATACAGTAACCTTTTCATTCCTGGAATCATTTTTGGAGGTTAAATCAAAGCAGGCACTCTGTGGCTGGGTATGACTGGGCACTTCTAGGAGTTTTCTATTGACAATTTATTGCATTTTAATATGCTCTTCTCTGGACTACGGTTGTATGGTTTATGGGGAGGCAGCTCATTCGGTTTATATGGGTTGGATGACCTACAGTGGTGCACTTAGAATCAGTACTGGAGCAGTCAGGACCACACCAAGAGGTACAGTGGGGGTTGAACTAGGTGAGATGCCTCTTGACCTGCAGAGAGAAAAAATTGAGCCTTGCATCCTGGACTTCTGCTGCAGGGTGGGGGATATCCTATTTGGTATATTCTATTTTAATGGATTGTCAGGAATATATTGGCAGAGTTGGAAAATGTTTTGGGCAGATAACTAGGGAATATGTGTGGGAGTATGGTCTTGGGGATTTGCAGTTTAGCCCTACAGTGAGTGGCCTGGTCAGGAGCTCCACATTGGAAATTTCCAGATGTGGGAATAGATTTGTCGCTACCGGTGGATAGACAGGGTTTTGGGGGTGGTGGGAAGGTGTCTAGTCATTTACAGCAGCAGTATTTTTCCTTTTTGTGTATCCTCACAGATGGTTTTATAGATCCATCTAAAGTCATTGTGAGGGCTCTGGCTTATTTATCCCCTGATTTAATGTTGAGTTGGGGAAAAAGCTGACAGATAGATTGTCTGTCTATACATCAGAATTTATGGCCATTAACATTAGTTTGCAATGGGTTGCAATGGAGTAAAGGGAATTACAGAGGCATAAGAGAGGAGTTAGTCAGAATTGTTTGAAAAGGAACACTGGTAAGGATGAGAGCAGAGCAGCACAATTCGAAAGACACAGGATATATACATCCCGAAGAAGTATTCTAAAGAAAACAAGAGCTGTCCAAGCCAACATAAAAGCCAAAGAGAGGGCATGTAATAGAGCAAAAATTAGGGGGAAGTTAGAGGATTGGGAAGCTTTTAAAAACCTACAGAAGCAATAAAAAGTCATGAAGAAGATAAAGATGGAATATGAAATTCACATAGCCAATAATGTTGAAGAGGATACCAAAAGTTTTTTCAGATACAGAATGTGTAAAAGAGAGGCAAGAGTGGATATCGGACCACTGGAAAATGATGCTAGAGAGGTAGTAATGGGGGACAATGCAGTGGTGGATGAACTGAATAAGTATTCCTCGACTTCCTAACTGGAAGACCACAGTCTATGCGGATTGGTGATAACATATCCTCCTCACTGATGATCAACACCGGCGCACCTCAGTGTGCTTAGCCCACTGCTCTACTCTCTATATATATACATGACTGTGTAGCTAGGCATAGCTCAAGTACTACCTACAAATTTGTTGATGATACAACCATTGTTGGTAGAATCTCAGGTGGTGACGAGTGGGCATATAGGAGTGAGATGTGCCAACTAGTGGAATGGTGTCTCTCTCTGCTAGATTATGTATTGTATTGAACTGCTGCTGCTAAATTAACAAATTTCACATCACATGCTGGTGATAATAAACCTGATTCTGATTCTAGTGAAAGCTCCAGGTGACAGGGGCCACCTACAGAGCAGGTACTTGGGGAAACTGAAAGATCTGAAGCTGGAGGAACTCAGCAGGCCAGGCAGCATCTATGGAACAAAGTATTATTGACGTTTTGCACTGAAACCCTTCAGTGGGACTGGGGATAAAAAAGTTGAGGAGTAGATTTGAAAGGTGGGCGTAGGAGAGAGAGAAATGCCAGGAGATAGGTAAAACTTGGAGAGCGAGGGATGAAGAAAAGAGCTAGGAAATTGATTGGTGAAAGAGACAGAAGGCCATAGAAGAAAGAAGGGGGAGGGAGGAGCACCACAGAGAGGTGATGGGTGGGCAAAGAGATAACATCAGAGAGGGAAAGGGAATGGGAAATGGTGAAGGAGAGGAGGTGGAGGCATTACTGGAAGTTTAAGAGATCAATGTTTATGCCATCAAGTTGGAGGCTACCCAAACGGAATATAAGTTGTTGTTCCTCCAGCCTAAGTGTGGCCTTAACCCGATAGTGGAAGGAGGCTATGGATGGCATATTGGAATGGGAATGGGAAATGAAATTATAGACCAGTAAGTCTTACTTCAGTGCTTGGTAAGTTGATGGAAAAGATCCTGAGGCAGGATTTATGAACATTTGGAGAGGTATAATATGATTAGGAATAGTCAGTATGGCTTTGTAAAAGTTAGGTCGTGCCTTATGAGCCTGACTGAATTTTTTGAGGATGTGACTGAACACATTGATGAAGGTAGAGCAGTAGATGTAGTGTATATGTGTAATGGTTTCTTTGTAATGTTTCACTGCTAAGGCTAATGTAATGGCTTCTCTGTAATGTTCACTGCTGAGGTAACGGTTTCTCTGTAGCAGCAACGTTTGGGTTATGGCTGGAGATAACAGGACTGTAGTATGCATGTTAGCCAATCGGAGATTGTCACTTTGTCTTGTGTACCTGGAAGGATGTTTTATCGCGGTCTTTTATCGAGGAGAGATGAAGAGGGAGGACGCGTGTGGAGAGAGCTGGTAGACTGCCGGATGGAGTTGACTGGGATCTGAGGGTACGAAGTTCGTCAACGCTCGGAGGAGACCGATAGAGGAAGAATGACTACTGAGTGAGCTCCAACGTGAACTTTTGACTTGAATAGGGCCCTTTTTTTATTTTCATTACTAACCCTATATTCAGATTAAAATTCATAAAGTTCAATCATTTAATTTCATATGTTGTACTGTCTGATATTTTGCATTGTGGGTTTGTAACTAGGGGTACATTACACAGCATCCACACAAATGTGATTACCCAGTTTGGCGGGTCCGAAGGCTGTTTCCCCTGGACAAACATGAGCTGGGCGAGCCCGAGGGATACATATGGATTTCATAAAGGTATTTGATAAGGTACTCCATGCAAGGCATTGAGGAAGTAATGAGGCATGGGATCCAAGGGGACATAGCTTTGTGGATCCAGAACTGGCTTGCCCACAGAAGACAAAGAATGGTTGTAGACGGGTCATATTCTGCATGGAGGTCGGAGACCAGTGGTGTGCCTCAGGGTACCCTTCACTTCCTCATCCAGGTCACTTATAAAAATCACGAAGAGGAGGGATGGGTTAGTAAATTTGCTGATGACACAAAGGTTGAAGGTATTGTGGATAGTGTGGGAGGCTGTCAGATGTTACAGCAGGACATTGATAGGATGCAAAACTGGGCTAAGAAGTGGCAGATGGATTTCAACCCAGATAAGTGTGAGGTGGTTCATTTTGGTAGGTCAAATATGATGGCAGAATATAGTATTAATGGTAAGACTATTGGCAGTGTGGAGGATCAGAGTGTATAGATGATGTTCACAATACTTAAGGTGAGGCCTCTCCAGTGCCTTATAAAGCCTCAGCATGCCCTCTTCTCATTGTTACTGTACAGAAGCCTGAAGACACACACTTAGTGCTTCAGGAACGGATTTTTCACCTCTGCCATATGATTCCTGAACTGACATTGAACCCATGAACACTATCTCACTTTTTAAAAATATTATTTCTGTTTTTGCACTATCTCACGACACACCCTGGTGATAATAAACCTGATTCTGATTCTAAAATCAAGAATGAAACGTTGCGAGTTTATAAATCACTGGTGAGGCCTCACTTGGAGTACTGTGAACAGGTTTGGACCTCTCATCTTAGAAAGGAGGTCCTGAAACCGGAGAGGATTCAAAGGAAGTTCACGCAAATGTTTCCAGAAATAAATAACTTGTCTTATAAACAGTGTTTGATGGCTCTGGGCCTATTCATTGGAATTCAGAAGAATGAGTGGTGACCTCATTGAAATCTATTGAATGGTGAAAGGCCTTGATAGAGTCGTTCTGGAAAGGATGTTTCCTATGATGGGGGAGTCTAGGACCAGAAGACACAGCCTCAGAATAGAGGTGCGTTCTTTTATTTGATCGGGGGGAATTTCTTTATCCAGAGAGTGATGAATCTGCGAAATTCCTTGCCACAGGCAGCTTTGAGGCCAAGCCTTTATGTAGTGTATATTTAAGGCAGAGGTTGATAGACTGTTGTATGGTCAGGCATGATGAAATGGTGGAGCAGACTTGATGAGCCAAATGGCCTAATTCTATTCTTATGAACTTGTAGTAAAAAATTATGTAATTAGTTTGGATCTGACACAGGGCTGTGGGCGTGCAGGTCCGTGGGATCAGTTTGCGACTGACACAGGGCTGTGGGGAGTGCAGGTCCGTGGGATCAGTTTGCGTGGGGATTGATACAGGTCTGTGCTGAGAGCATGAGACTTGATGATTGATTTGGGGACTGACAGGGCTGTGGGGAGAGTGTGGGGCAATAAGATTAGTTTGGCGTCTGTCATAGGGCTGGGGAAGAGTGCAGAGCTGTGGGATTAATTTGGAGTCTGACACTGCTGTGAGAAGAGTGTGAGGCCCTGGAATTGGTTTAGGATTGCTGCAGGGCTGTGGGAACAATGCAGGACATGATCAGTTTCGGGTCTGACACAGG
Organism: Mobula birostris; assembly: GCF_030028105.1. Classification (NCBI taxonomy): domain Eukaryota; kingdom Metazoa; phylum Chordata; class Chondrichthyes; order Myliobatiformes; family Myliobatidae; genus Mobula; species Mobula birostris. The sequence continues at coordinate 523,240 of NC_092381.1, read as the reverse complement.
GCTTTGTGGTGAATATGGGGAATGGGATTAGTTTGGGGATTGATTTCATTCTAAAACGTTGAGCCGGTCACATCCATTAGCGCCGTGGTGCAAACATTTCTTCCCCAGTGTGTGTTAGTGATGGCGCACCTGTCGGGATGCATCAGCAACGGCTCGTTCTGTTGGTTCATTACCTGCTTCCGCTTTGCTGCAAACACCAATTCTGCCTAAACACTCTTTGTGTGCTCCTGTTCCACACCTTGTGCACAAATATCCCTGGTAAAATATCCCTCTGAGGAAAAAGCAGAAGTCAACATTAAAACAACTCACTGTGCACATTGACTTGAAAAAGTAGAATGGAAGAGTGAACCAGAACCTGAGACACTCAGGAGTGGCCAGAGAGAGAAGCACAGCCTGGACACACAGGGAGGGGCATGCAAGAGGATAAAAGATGGAAAGGTTAGGATGGAAATCTGGTGCTTCGAGAGCATCAAGTGACTGCAGGAGAATGTTACAAGGTTTCATCATGACTGATCCTGTACCTTAGTCTCTTCCCACCTTGAAGCATTGCCTCATTCATTAATTCCAACAATATACAGATGATGAACAGCCAGAAACCCATTGACTGAATACACACACTTGGGGGGTGGGGATGAGGGAGAGAGGGTGAGAGGGGGTAAAGAGAGGCAGAGAGGGGAAAGGGAGGGGGAGGAGAGAGAGGGATGGAAGAGAGTAGGAGGTAGACTTGAGAGAGGGAGAGGGTGAGGCTGAAGTTGAGGGAAAGGGAGAGGGTTAGGGAGAGAGAGAGTGTGGGAGAGAGAGAGAACAAACACTCTGAGCCTTTCTGTGATGAAATCTATCATTTCCTACCATTTCCCCACTAAGGTCCTCCAGCATTGTGTTTGCAACAATTTCTCTATTTACCATAAGACTGTAAGACAAAGGAGCAGAAGTGGGCCATTTGGCCCATTGAGTCTGCTGCGCAATTTTATTATGAGCTGATCCATTCTACCATTTAGTCCCACTCCCCCGCCTTCTCACCATAACCTTTGATGCCCTGGCTACTCAGATACCTATCAATCTCTGCCTTGAATACACCCAATGACTTGGCCTCCACTGCCGCCCGTGGCAACAAATTCCATAGATTCACCACCCTCTGGCTAAAAAAAATATCTTTGCTTCTCTGTCCTGAAAGGGCGCCTTCAATCCTTAAGTCATGCCCTCTCGTACTAGACTCCCCCATCATGGGAATCAACTTTGCCACATCCACTCTGTCCATGCCTTGCAACATTCGAAATGTTTCTATGAGGTCCCCCCTCATTCTTCTAAACTCCAAGGAATACAGTCCAAGAATGGACAAACGTTCCTCATATGTTAACCCTCTCATTCCCGGAATCATTCCAGTAAATCTTCTCTGAACCCTCTCCAACGTCAGCACATCCTTTCTTAAATAAGGAGCCCGAAGCTGCCCACAGTACTCCAAGTGAGATCTTACCAATGCCTTATAGAGCCTCAACATCACATCCCTGCTCCTATACTCTATTCCTCTAAAAATGAATGCCAACATTGCATTCGCCTTCTTCACCACCGACTCAACCTGGAGGTTAACCTTAAGGGTATCCTGCACGAGGACTCCCAAGTCCCGTTGCATCTCAGAACTTTGAATTCTCTCCCCATTTAAATAATAGCCTGCCCGTTTATTTCTTCCACCAAAGTTTATAACCATACACTTTCCAACATTGTATTTCATTTACCACTTCTTTGTCCATTCTTCCAATCTATCCAAGTCTCTCTGCAGACTCTCCGTTTCCTCAGCACTACCGGCTCCTCCACCTATCTTTGTATTATCAGCAAACTTAGCCACAAAGCCATCTATTCCATAATCCAAATCGTTGATGTACAATGTAAAAAGAAGCGGCCCCAACACTGATCCCTGTGGAGCACCACTGGTAACCGGCAGCCAACCAGAATGGGATTCCTTTATTCCCACTCTCTGTTTCCTGCCAATCAGTCAACGCTCTATCCACGTATGTAACTTTCCCGTAATTCCATGGGCTCTTATCTTGTTAAGCAGCCTCATGTGTGGCACCTTGTCAAAGGCCTTCTGAAAATCCAAATATACAACAACCACTGCATCTCCCTTGGCTAGCTTACTTGTAATTTCCTCAAAAAAATCATAATAGGTTTGTCAGGCAGGATTTTCCTTTAAGGAAACCATGCTGAGTTCTGCCTATCTTGTCATATGCCTCCAGGTACTCCGTAACCTCATCCTTGACAATCGACTCCAACAACTTCCCAACCACCAATGTCAAGCTAACAGGTCTATAATTTCCTTTTTGCTTCCTTGCACCCTTCTTAAATAGCAGAGTGACAATTGCAATCTTCCAGTCCTCCAGAACCATGCCAGAATCTATCAACTTTTGAAAGATCATTGCTAATGCCTCTGCAATCTCCACAGCTACTTCCTTCAGAACACGAGGGTGCATTCCATCTGGTCGGGAGATTTATCTACCTTTAGACTATTCAGCTTCCTGAATACTTTCTCTGTCGTAATTGTGACTGCGCACACTTCTCTTCCCTGCCACCCTTGAGTGTTCGGTATACCGCTGATGTCTTCCTCAGTGAAGATTGATGCAAAATACACATTCAGTTCCTCTGCCATCACCTTATCTCCCATTACAATTTCTCCAGCATCATTTTCTATCGGTCCTATATCTACTCTCACCTGTCATTTACTCTTTATATACTTGAAAAAGCTTTTAGTATCCTCTTTGATATTATTTGCTAGCTTCCTTTCATAGTTCATCTTTTCCCTCGTAATGACCTTCTTAGTTTCCTTTTGTAAGCTTTTAAAAACTTCCCAATCCTCTGTCTTCCCACTAATTTTTGCTTCCTTGTATGCCCTCTCCTTTGCTTTAACTTTGGCTTTGACTTCTCTTGTCAGCCACAGTTGCATCCTTTTTCCATTTGAAAATTTCTTCTTTTTTGGAATATACCTGTCTTGCACCTTCCTCACTTCTCGCATAAACTCCAGCCACTGCTGCTCTGCCGTCCTTCCCGCCAGTGTCCCTTTCCAGTCAACTTTGGCCAGTTCCTCTCTCATGCCACTGTAATTTCCCTTACTCCACTGAAATACCAACACATTGGATTTCGGTTTCTCTTTTTCAAATTTCACACTGAACTCAATCATGTTATGATCACTGTCTCCTAAAGGTTCCTTCACCTCAATCTCTCTAATCACCTCCAGTTCATTTACATCAGAAAGAGACTATTTTCATGAAAGTTGTCAAAATCTCTCTCCCTCTCTCTCTCTCGAAATAGCTTTACCATTAGGCCATAAGACATTGGAGCAGAATTAATCCATTCAGCCTCTCGAGCCTATCCATCATTTTATCATGGTTGATTTATTATCCCCATAAATCCCATTTTCCTGCCTTCTTATAGACCAGTGAGTCTTACTTCAATGGTTGGTAAGTTGATGGAGGAGATCCTGAGAGGTAGGATTTATTAACATTTGGAGAGGCAAAGTATGATTGGGAATACTCAGCCTGGCTTTGTCAAAGGCAGGTCATGCCTTAAGAGCCTGACTGAATTTTTTGAAGATGTGAATAAACACATTGATGAAGGAAGAGCAGTGGATGGATTTCAGCAAGGCATTTGACAAGGTACCCCATGCAAGGCTTATTGAGAAAGTAAGGAGCCATGGGATCCAAGGGGAAATTGCTTTGTGGATCCAGAGCTGACTTACCCACAGAAGGCAAAGAGTGGTTGCAGACGGGTCATATTCGGTGACCAGTGGTGTGCCTCAGGGGCCTGTTCTGGGACCCCTACTCTTGGTGATTTTTATAAATGACCAGGATGAGGAAGTGGAGGGATGGGTTAGTAAATTTGCTGATGACACAAAGGTTGAGGGTGTTGTGGATAGTGTGAGGGCTGTCAAAGGTTACAGCGGGACATTGATAGGATGCAAAACTGGGCTGAGAAGCGGTAGATAGAGTTCAACCCAGATAAGTGTGAAGTGGTTCATTTTGGTAGGTCAAATATGATGGCAGAATATAGATATTAATGGTAAGACTCTTGGCAGTGTGGAGGATCAGAAGGATCTTGGGGTCAAAGTCCATAGGACACCCAAAGCTGCTGTGCAGGTTGACTGTGGTTGGAAGGCATATGGTGCACTGGGCTTCATCAATCATGGGATTGAGTTTAGTAGCTGAGAGGTAATGTTGCAGCTATAATAGGACCCTGGTCAGACCCCACTTGGAGTACTGTGCTCAATCTGGTCGCCTCACTACAGGAAGAATGTGGAGACCATAGAAAGGGTGCAGAGGAGATTTACAAGGATGTTGCCTGGATTGGGCAGCATGTCTTATGAGAATAGGTTCAGTGAACTCGGCCTTTTCTCCTTGGAGTTACGGAGGATGAGAGGTGACCTGATAAACGTGTACAAGATGATGACAGGCATTGATCGTGTGGTTCGTCAGAGGCTTTTTCCCAGGGCTGAGATGGCTGGTACGAGAGGTGCTTGGAAGTAGGTACAGAGGAGATGTCAGGGAGTAAGCTTTTTTACGCAGAAAGTGGTGAGTGTGTGGAATGGGCTGCCGGCGTCGGTGTTGGAAGCGGATTCGATCAGGTCTTTTAAGAGACTCCTGGACAGGTACATGGAGCTTAGACAAATAAAGGGCTATGGGTAAACCTAGGCAATTTCTAAGGTAAGGACACGTTCGGCACAGCTTTGTGGGCTGAAGGGCCTGTATTGTGCTGTAGGTTTTCTATGTTTCTATCTGCAATATTTGATGCCCTCGCTAATCTAGAATCTATCAACTTCTGCTTTAAATATACCCAGTTACTTGGCCTCTGCAGCGGTCTGTGGCAATGAATTCCACAGATTCACCACTCTCTGGTTGAAGAAATTTCCCTCAGCTGTGTTTTAAATCATCACCCCTCTATTCTGGTCTTAGACTCTCCCACCACAGGAAAGATCCTCTCCACATCCACTATCAAGGCCTTTCACCATCCGATAGACTTCAGTTAGGTCACCTAGGTTCTTCTGAATTCTAGTGAATACAGGCCTAGAGCCATCAAAAGCTCTTCATATGACAAACAGTTCAATCTTGGAATTATTTTCATGAAACTCCTTTGAACCCTCTCCAGCTTCACATATCCTTTCTAGATAAGGGGTCCAAACCTGCTCACAATACTCCAAGTGAGGCCTCATCAGTGCTTAGTCACTGAATTACATCCTTGCTTTTATATTCTAGTCCTCTTGAAATGAGTGCTAACATCGCATTTGGCTTCCTCACCACAGACTCCACCTACAAATGAATCTTCAGGAAATCAGGCACGAGGACACCCAAGTCCCTTTGCGCCTCAGTTTTTTTCTATCTTTTCTCCACTTAGAAAATGGTCTGCACTTTCATTTTTTCTACCAAAGTGGATAACCATACACTTCATGACGCTGTATTCCATTTGCCACTTCTTTGCCCATTCTTCTAATCTGTCCATGTCCTTCTGTAGCCTCGCTACTTCCTCAAGACTACCTAGGTCTCTGCATATTCTCTGCAGACTTTGGCACAAAGCCATGAACTCCACCACCCAAATCATTGACAGACAATGTAACAAGAAATGGTCCCAATACTGACCCCTGTGGAACACCACTAGTCAGCGGCAAAAAATCAAAATAGGCTCCCTTAATTCCCACTCTTTGCCTTTTGCCAATCAGGCAATATTCAATGCTAGTGTCTTTCCTGTAATAGCATGGGCTGTTATCTTGTTAAGCAGGATCATGTGTGATACCTTGTCAAAGGCCTTTTGAAAATCCAAGTACACAAAATCAACCCATTCTCCTTTGTCTATCCTGTTCATTATTTCCTCAAAGATTCCAACAGATTTGTCCTGAATGAAACCATACTGACTACAGCCTATTTTATCATGTGCCTCCAACTACACCAAAACTACATCCTTAATACTGGACTCCAGCATCTTCCCAATCACTGAGGTCAGACTGAACGGGCTATTTCCTTTCTTTTGCCTCTCACTTCTTGAAGAGTGGAGTGACATTTGCAATTTTCTATTCCTCCAGAACCATGCCAGAATCAATTGATTCTTGAACATTGATACTAATGCCTCTGCAATCTCTTCAGCTACCTCTTTCAGAGCCATGGGTGAAATCCATCTGGTCCAGGTAACTTATCTACAATCAGGCCCTTCAGTTTCCCAAGCACCTTCTCCCTACTAATAGCAACTGCATTCACTACTGCCCTCTGACACTCTCAAATTTCTGACATACTGTTAGTATCCTCCATAGTAAAGAATGAGGTAAAATCATTCATCTGCCACTTCTTTGGACCCCCCCCCCCCATTACTTCCACTCCAGCATCATTTTCCAGGGGTCTAATATCTACTCACGTCTTTCTTTTATTCTTTATATATTTGAAAAATACTTTTGGTATCCTCTTTGATATGATTGGCTAACTTACCTTAATATTTCATCTTTTCTCTCCTAATAGCTTTTCAGTTGCTTTGTGTTAGTTTTTAAAAGCTTCCCAATCCTCTAACCTCCCACTAATTCAGAAAACTGAGGGGTGACTTCATTGAAACATATCGTACGGTGGAAGGCCTTGATGGGGTATATGTGGAGAGGATGTTTCCTGTGGTGGGAGTATCTAAGACCAAAGCACACAGCCTCAGAATAGAGAGGTGTCCTTTAGAACGGTGATGAGAAGCAATTTCTTCAGCCAGACAGTGCTGAATCTGTGGAATTCTTTGCCACGGGCAGCTATGGAGACAAAGGCTTTATGTATATTTAAGGTTGAGGTTCTTGATTGTCAGGACATGAAAGGATATGGGGGAAGGTAGGAGATTGAGGCTGAGAAAAAATGGATCAGCCATGATGAAATAGTGCAGCAGACTCAGTGGGCCAAATGCTCTAATTTTTCTTCAATTATATGCCCCTCTCTTTTGCTTTTATGTTGTCTTTGACTTCCCTTGTCAGCCTTGGTTGTGTTATCCTGTCCTTGGAATATTTCTTTGGGATGTATATATACTGTGAATTCTGAATTGCTCCCAGAAACTCCAGCCATTGCTGCCCTTCCGTCTGTCTCCGAAGGGTTTCTTACCTTCAGCTCTCTATTCAAATCTGGTTCATTACATCACACATAATCCAGAATAATTGATCCCCCAGTGGGCTCTAACACTTAAAAAGCTGCCATCTAGGCATTCTACAAATTCTTTGTCTTGGGATCCAAAATCATCATCAATCTGATTTTTCAATCTACCTGTATATTTAAATCCCCCATGACTATCGTAACATACAATTCCTATCTCCCATTGTAATTTGTCAACCACATGTTTACTATAAGACTACTGTCTTATAAAGGCTCAGCATTATCTCCTTGCTTTTATATTCTATTCGGCTTGAAATAAATGCCAACATTGCATTTGCCTTCTTCTTCACAGACTCAACCTTCTGGATGGTCTTACACGAGGACTCCTAAGTCCCTCTGTACCCCAGATATTTGAAAGTTCTAGCAAACCTGCCCGGAAGGATCTTGGTCCTCCTTGGGTTCAACTGTGATACATCCCTTTGTACAGGCCATACCTTCCCCAGAAGAGATTCCAATAATCCAGAAACCTGAAACCTGCCTCCTGCACCAGTTCCTCAGACATGCATCCATCTGCTAAATCATACAATTCTTGCCGTCACTGGCACGTGGCAAAGGCAGCAATCCAGAGATTACTGCCCAGCTCAGGACATTAGTCATTTCCACTCAATCGGCAAACCTGAGTGAGCTACGTTTTCTCAGGCTGAATCTCTGAATTAACTGGTGCTCTAATTATGGAATCCCTAATCACTACTGCAGTCCTCTTCTCACCCCTTGGCTCTGAGCACGAGAGCCAAATTCAGTGCCAGAGACCCATTACTATTGTGCTCCCTGGTAGGGTATACCCCTCAACAGCAACCACAATGGTACACTTGTTATTGAGGGCAGTGGTCACGGGGTTACTTTCTCCTGGCAGTCACCCAGGTACCTGTGAGCTGCAGCTTAGGGGTGACTATCACCCTGTAGCTCCTACCTAACACTTCCTTATTTTCCGCTATGAGCTGCAGCTCCAGTTACAGAAAAGTACAGCATAGAAACAGGCCCTTTGGCCCACCTAGCTCACGCTAAAACATTTAAACTGCTGACTCCCAATGACTTGTTAGTTCTCCGGGGAGCTGCAGCTCAGTGCACCTGGTGCAGATGTGGTTATCCAGAAGCTGGAGTCTCCCAGAATTCCCTCATCTCACACAAAGAACACAACACAGTCCACAGTCATTCGTACCATGAGACCATAAGACATAGGAATAGAATTAGGCCATTTAGTCCATCGAGTCTGCTCCGCCATTAAATTATGGCTGATCTTTTATTTTCCCTCCTCAGCCCCACTCCCCAGCCTTCTCCCTGTAACCTTTGATACCATGTCTAATCAAGAATCTGTCAAACTCTGCCTTAAATATACCCAACGACTTGGCCTCCATAGCTGCCTGTGGTAAAAAATTTCACAAATTCACCATGCTCTGGCTGAAGAAATTTCTCCGCACCTCTTTTAAATGGATGTCCCTCTATCCTGAGGCTATGCCTTCTTGTCATAGACTCCACCACCATGGGAAATATCCTTTCCACATCTACTCTGTTGAGGCCTTTTGACATTCAAAAGGTTTATTGAGATCACCCCTCATCCTTCTGAATTCCAGCAAGTACAGACCCAACGCTATCAAGTGTTCCTCTTCTGATAACCCTTTCATTCCTGGAATCATCCTTGTGAACCTCCTCTGAACCCCCTCCAATGCCATCACATCTCCAACACAGACCACTGCAGAACACCACTAGGCATGGGGAACTAACCAGAAAAGGCTCCCTTTATTCCCACTCTTTGCTTCCTCCCAGTCAGCCAATCTTCTATCTGAACTGCTTGGCTTTCTCCCGTTCTACATCTGACAGCTTTTGCTTTCTGTTCTTCGTGACCCCTTTGGCAATTGACTTCATTGACCTATCAGTCAGGTCAACACTAGCCAATGCTGGCCTTACCCTTTGACATTCTCTTAGACCATCCACCCCCAACTTTAAACTAACTTGGTTTCTTACTTCCTCAACCCAGTGAAGGGTTTTAGTTGTGAAACCTTCATTGCTTTCCCCTCCATAGATGTTAAATTACCTGTTGTTACCAGCATTTTCTATTGCTCTTTCTCTGCCTGATCCAGCAACACCCACCCTACCCCCCGCCCCCAACAGCTGGGAGCAACCCCTGACCTCAGCTGCACTGCCCCAACTCTATTTTTCCAGATCTTGTCTATCCAAAGCCCAGACCAGCCCGGGACCTCCTATGTGACTGGAGCCACCTCCACTCTGAGGAAGTTGATGGATGGTCATTTTTTTGTATTTACAGAGTTGGATGTGGGAACCTGGAGTTAAAGCTGAAGTTCAGAAGCAAACGCCAGAAATGGGGGCTGGAGCTGGAGCTGAAGGTCAGGAGTAAAAGCTGGAGATGGTGCTGGAGCTGGAGCTGGTTTAGAAGTAAAAGCCAAAGATGGGAGCTGAAGCCTAAATTTAGAAGCAAAAGCTGGAGATGGGAGCACAAGCTGGAGCTGAAGGTCAGAAGTAAAAACTGGAGCTGGGAGTTGTACTCAGAAGAACATCGTGAACCAGAAAGACTCACCGGAGCAACATGCGGCAGGCAGAGCAGACAGTGGCCTGGGCGAAAGTGTACATGGTGAAACTGTGCTCATTACTGCTGCCATGCTCTGGGCGAATGTTCGACCTACAGCAGGACAGAGAACATGTGCAGCTGTCAGGTGAACCGATAAATCCTGAGCCCCCACAAGCAGCACAGACACAGTCACAGCTCAAGAAAGGACATACAGTATTCTGAGTGTCGGAAAGCATGGGAAATAATGAATGAGTGACACCAGTTCATTCCTGGAGCAGGAACAAATATTCTGTGATCTGCCACAGTTGTCCTGCTTGTTACACCCACAGGGATGTGTGGTACAGATACAGGGATGTCAGTGACCAACCATGTAGATGGTCATAGTCTTTTCCCCAGGGTTGGGGAGTCCAAAATTAGAGAGCGCAGATACAAGAGGAGGGAGATTTAAAGGAGATCAGAGAGGTAACTTTACAGAGAGGGTGGTGAGTACTGGAATGAGTGGCCAGAGGAAGTGGTTACGGTGGGTACAAATGCAACATTTAGATGGTTACTTGGAAGGGACAGGTTGGAGGGTTATGGGCTAAACACTAAATGTGACCAACAGGGAGGATGCTGTGGTCAGCATGGACCAGTTGGGCCAAAGGCCCTGTTTCTATAGTGAATTACTCTACGACTCAATGAGTTTATGTGTGAAAGTACACTGAAGTGCATTTTCATATTCCAATGTCAGTTGGTGATTTAGGATCCTCTCCCAGTGAGAGCAAGTGCGTGCTGTAATAATACTCACAGAGCCATTGCAAACTGCTCCAGCCACTTTTTCTTCAATTCCTTGGTTCTACAGAAGAACTCAAAGCCGTTGTGCCCATGGAGATGTGTGAGGTAGAATCCATGGGACCACTGTGTCAATAGGAAAGAGATGGAGTTAGACATACTGACAACCAATCATTTACAAATTCCATTCCAGCGGGAATCTTACAGCCTCACTGGAAGTCTTCTTGCAGTCAAGAAATGAGGTGTTGCTGCAGCTTGTACTCCAAGTTCTTGAGCATGAACTCCAGGCAGGGACTGCTACAAGAAAGCTTTAGTGATATTGAATGAGGAAAGACTGACCCAGGAGCATGGCAGAAGCTCATATGCTTCTGAGACAACAAAAGAAAATCCATCTGCATTTTAATGCCTACATCGAAGAGAGTTTGCTGTGAAATTGGCAGGACTGAGGGAGAAACACACAAAATGCTGGAGGAACTCAGCAGGCCTGGCAGCATCTATGGAAAAGAATACAATTGGCATTTCAGGCCCCAGCCCAAAATGTTGACTGCACTTTTCTCCATAGATGCTGCCAGGTCTGCTGAGTTCCTCCAGCATTTTGTGTGTGTTGCTTGGATTTCCAGCATCTGCAGACTTTCTCTTGTTTGTAAATGGAGGACTGAGGGAATGCTGTGTTGAACACAAACAAAATGTAGATGAGCCTACTAGAGAGGAGTAACACTTAGCAACAGCTCCTCTTAGAAAATGATGTGTCATTTCGAAGCTTACAGGGACAGTGTCATCCTGATGCACTGAAGGGCGAAGGCTGGAAGCCTGACTGATGATGGACTTTGAGGTTCTAGTCAAGAAAAAGGAGGAGGCATGTGTTAGGTAGAGGCACGTGGGAATAAGTGAATTGCTTGACAAGCCTCATGGATGGAACTTGGGCAAAAGGGGATATGAGATATCCTTGGAAAACAGGGTAAAGAAGAATCCGAAAAGATTCTGTAAATATACTGAGTGCAAAAAGGTAACTAGGGAGAGAATAACTCCCTATGAGGTTTAGTGTGATTATCTATGTGTGCAGACATGTGAGGTGGGTGAGATCTTAAATGAAAATACTTCTCACGTATTTACTGAGGAGAAGGACATGGAAGCTGGGGAATTTAGGAAAGAGAATAAGGTTGTTCTGAAACATTGATATTAGATGAGGTGGTGCTACTGGTCACGAAGTTAAAAAATTTCTTGCCACATGCCAGTGATAATAAACCTGATTCTGATGTGCATGAAGGTGGCTAAATCCCCTAGGTTTGACCAAGTGTATCAAGGATATTGTGGGAGGTACAGGAAGAAACTGGTGGGCTCCTGGCAGAGCATGGATCAGCACTTGGAGCTATGATGTTGTGGCCATTATAGAGACTTGGGTGGTGCAGGGGCAGGAATGGCTACTTCAAGTGCCAGGCTTTAGATGTTTCAGAAAGGACAGGGAGAGAGGCAAAAGAGGTGGGAGCGTAGCACTGTTGATCAGAGATAGTGTCACAGCTTCAGAAAAGGAGGAAGTCATGGAGGGCTTGTCTATGGAGTCTCTGTGGGTGGAAGTTAGGAATAGGAAGGGGTCAATAACTCTACTGGGTGTTTTTTATAGACCACCCAATAGTAACAGGAACATTGAGGAGCAGGTAGGGAGACAGATTCTGGAAAGCAGTAATAGTAACAGGATAATCTGCAGATGCTGGAATTTCAAACAACACACATAAAAGTTGCTGGTGAACGCAGCAGGCCAGGCAGCATCTCTAGGAAGAGGTACAGTCAATGTTTCAGGCCGAGAATTATCTGCAGCTTAATGTGAAAAAGACTAAGGAGCTGGTGGTAGACCTGAGGAGAGCTAAGGTACCGGTGACCCCTGTTTCCATCCAGGGGGTCAGTGTGGACATGGTGGAGGATTACAAGTACATGGGGAAACGAATTGACAATAAACTGGACTGGTCAAAGGACACTGAGGCTGTCTACAAGAAGGGAATGAGGAAAGGTGCCGTTGACTCATATCATTTCCTCGTGGCTCGGTAGCACATGCTTTGCGGCCCAGTGGTTGGGGACCGCTGATTTATAAAAATCACAGAGGAGGGATCCCAGAACAGATCCCTGCGGCACACCACTGGTCACTGACCTCCCTGCAGGTTATGAACCATCTAAGCCACCCTTTACCTCTGTGGGCAAGCCAATTCTGTCAAAGAACACTGAAGCTGTCTACAAGAAGGGTCAGAGCCGTCTCTATTTCCTGAGGAGGTCCTTTAACATCTGCCGGACGAAGCTGAGGCTGTTCTACGAGTCTGTGGTGGCCGGTGCGATCATGTTTGCTGTTGTGTGCTGGGGCAGCAGGCTGAGGGTAGCAGACACCAACAGAATCAACAAACTCATTCGTAAGGTCAGTGATGTTGTGGGGATGGAACTGGGCTCTCTGACGGTGGTGTCTGAAAAGAGGATGCTGTCCAAGTTGCATGCCATCTTGGACAATGTCTCCCATCCACTACATAATGTACTGGTTGGGCACAGGAGTACATTCAGCCAGAGACTCATTCCATCGAGATGCAACACAGAGCGTCATAGGAAGTCATTCCTGCCTGTGGCCATCAAACTTTACAACTCCTCCTTTGGAGGGTCAGACACCCTGAGCCAATAGGCTGGTCCTGGACTTATTTCCTGGCATAATTTACATATTACTATTTAACTATTTATGGTTTTATTACTATTTATTATTTATGGTGCAACTGTAATGAAAACCAATTTCCCCCGGGATCAATAAAGTATGACTATGACTATGCCATCTTGCAGGCATTCAATAAATTCACTGTCTTGAGATCCACTAGCAATCTGATTTTCCCAATCGACCTGAATGTTTAAAATTTCCCATGCCTTTTCTATTTGCTGTTGTAACCTGTAGTCCATTTGCCAGCTATGGTTTGATGGCCTGTATATAACTGCCATCAGGTTCCTCTCTTCTCTCATGCCACTGCAATTTCCCTTACCCCACTGAAATACTGTTACATCAGACTTTACTCAAATTTCCTATCAAATTTCCAGTTGAACTCAATCATATTGGTTCTGAAGGGCTCTTTTACCTTAAACTCCCTAATCGCCTCCCGTACACTACATAACACCCAATCCAGTATAGCTGATCCCCTAGTAGGCTCAACAACAAACTGCTCTAAAAAAGCTTTCCCTTAGGCATTCAGCAAACTCACTCTCTTGAGATCCATTACCAACCTGGTATTCCCAATCGACCTGCATGTTAAAATCTCCCATGACTACCATAACATTGCCCTTTTGACTCGCCTTTCTTATTTCCTGTGGTTCACAGCCCAGCTACTGTTGGGAGACCTGTATATAACTGCCATCAACGTCCTTTTACCTTTGCAGTTTCTTAACTGAACACACAAGGATTTAACATCTTCCGATCCTATGTCACATCGTTCTACTGATTTGATAACCATTCTTTACCAGCAGAGCCACGCCACCCCCTCTGCCTACCTTCCTCTCCCTCCAAGACAATGTGTAACCTTGGGCATTCAGCTCCCAACTACAGCCATCCTTCAGCCATGATTCAGTGATGGCCACAACATCATACCCATCAATCTGTAAAAATGCAACAAGATCATCCACCTTATTTCTGTGCTAACTGCCTGTCCACCTTCTGATTCCTTCTCCTGGCAGTTCGGGATGACTACGTCCTTGTAACTCCGATCGATGATCTCCTCACTCTCCTTATAAGCCATAGGACATCCAACAGCTGCTCTGGATCCCCAACACGGTCTTCAAGGGTCTGCAGCTAGATACACTTCACGCAGATGTAGTTCCCTGGGAGAATCTGGGTCTCTCAGGACTCCGACATCCAGCATGAAGAACATAAAGTGGCCATTTAAACTACACTAAGTACCCTTGACACAGTAAGAAATAAGGAAACTTGTCAGAAACTTCCCTGGACAACTTACCCAGAACCAACACCTCTTGCAAGCTTTGCCTCCTTTGAGCCAAAGCCTGACAGTCCCATCTCACCACTGGCCCACTCTCAACAATGGCCGCTCTGCTTGTCACTTCTGTACTTTTATTTACTTCTCTCTGCGCTGTATTTGTTATCGCACTCTTTCTAGATGGGAATTCTATGTTCTACTTAAGGAAACTTTCCTGAATACACAGCATACTCTCAGTCAATATGTGGAAAGTTAATCTTGCAGCAGCCTGTCATCTCCCTTCAAATTTGTTCCTCTAAATCTCCCAGACTGGTGGGAGGTCTATAATGGATAATCCCAATTAAAATGGTCATACTTCATTAGAGACATTCTCTAGTCTGTCCTGACTGTACACTGCTGTGACATTTTCCCTGACTAGTAATGCCACCATCCCCCTTTAATCCCTCCCACTCTATCATGTCTAAAACAATGGAATCACAAAACATTGAGCTGCCAGTCCTGTCCGTCCTACAGCAAGCCTCACTAACGGCTGCTATATCATAATCCCACATGCTGATCCATGCCCTAAACTCACCCACCTTTTCTACAATACTCATTGCATCGAAATATACAAGCTCAGAATATTGGACCCACTATGGTTGAGACCTGTTGTCTGTCGCTTTAACAACAACTTTCTCCACAGCCACTTCACTGTCTGTTCTGATGCTCTGGTTCCCATCCCCCTGCACACTGACAAACCTTCCCACTGGGATATTAGTCCCCCTCCAGTTCAAGTGCAAACTATCCCTTCTGTACAGATTCCACCATCCCTGGAATGGATCCAATGATCTAAAAATCTGAAGTCCTCTCTCCTACACTAAATCTTTAGCCACGTATTAAATTATATGATCTTCCTATTTCTGGCCTCACTAACACATGACATGGGTAGCAATCCTGAGATCACAACTCTGGAGGCACTGTCCTTTAACTTAGCATTTAACTCCCTGAACTCACCTTGCAGGACCTTATCACAGGTCCTAATCATTTCATTGGTACTGAAGTGACCACAACCTCTGACTGTTCACCCTCCCGCTTCAGAATGCCGTGGGCTCGATCTAAGACTTCCCTGACCCCGGCACCTGGGAGGCAACATACCATCTGGGAATCTTGCTCTTGTCCACAGAGCCTCCTTTCTGTACTCTAACCAATGAATCCCCTATCAGTACAGCTCTCCTCTTCTCCCTGCTTCCCTTCTGAGCCACAGAGACAGACTCAATGCCAGAGACCTGACTGGTGCGGCTTTCTGCTGCTAGATCATCACCACCTAAATCATTCCTTCCAATATAATCCAAAGCAGTATACTTATTTTTGAGAGGTATGCCCACAGGGGTACTCTGCACTGGTTGTCTACCCCCTTTCCCTATCCTGATGATCACCCTGTTACCTGTGTTCTGCACCTTGAGTGTAAAAACCTCTCTGTCTATTAACTCGTCAGCCTCCAGAATAGAACATAGAATAGTACAGCACAGTACAGGCCCTTCAGCCCACAATGTTGTGCCAACCCTCAAACCCTGCCTCCCATATAAGCCCCCACCTTAAATTCCTCCATGTACCTGTCTAGTAGTCGCTTAAACTTCACAAGTGTATCTGCCTCCACCACTGACTCAGACAGTGCATTCCACGCACCAACCACTCTCTGAGTAAAAAACCTTCCTCTAATATCCCCCTTGACCTTCCCACCCCTTACCTTAAAGCCATGTCCTCTTGTATTGAGCAGTGGTGCCCTGGGGAAGAGGCGCTGGCTATCCACTCTATCTATTCCTCTTATTATCTTGTACACCTCTATTATGTCTCCTCTCATCCTCCTTCTCTCCAAAGAGTAAAGCCCGAGCTCACTTAATCTCTGATCATAATGCATACTCTCCAAACCAGGCAGCATCCTGGTAAATTTCCTCTGCACCCTTTCCAATGCTTCCACATCTTTCCTATAGTGAGGCGACCAGAACTGGACACAGTACTCCAAGTGTGGCCTAACCAGAGCTTTATAGAGCTGAAACATTACATCGTGACTCTTAAACTCTATCCCTCGACTTATGAAAGCTAACACCCCATAAGCTTTCTTAACTACCCTATCTACCTGTGAGGCAACTTTCAGGGATCTGTGGACATGTACACCCCAGATCCCTCTGCTCCTCCACACTACCAAGTATCCTGCCATTTACTTTGTACTCTGCTTTGGAGTTTGTCCTTCCAAAGTGTACCACCTCACACTTCTCTGAGTTGAGCTCCATCTGTCACTTCTCAGCCCACTTCTGCATCCTATCAATGTCTCTCTGCAATCTTTGACAATCCTCTACACTATCTACAAAACCACCAACCTTTGTGTCGTCTGCAAACTTGCCAACCCACCCTTCTACCCCCACATCCAGGTCGTTAATAAAAATCACGAAAAGTAGAGGTCCCAGAATAGGTCCTCATGGGACACCACTAGTCACAATCCTCCAATCTGAATGTACTCCCTCCACCACCACCCTCTGCCTTATGCAGGCAGGCCAATTCTGAATCCACCTGGCCAAACTTCCCTGGATCCCATGCCTTCTGACTTTCTGAAAAAGCCTACCATGTGGAACCTTGTCAAATGCCTTACTAAAATCCATATAGATCACATCCACTGCACTAACCTCATCTATATGCCTGGTCACCTCCTCAAAGAACTCTATCAGGCTTGTTAGACACGATCTGCCCTTCACAAAGCCATGCTGACTGTCCCTGATCAGACTATGTTTCTCTAAATGCCCATAGATCCTATCTCTAAGAATCTTTCCCAACAGCTTTCCCAACACAGACGTAAAGCTCACTGGTCTATAATTACCCGGACTATCCCTACTACCTTTTTTGAACAAGGGGACAACATTTGCCTCCCTCCAATCCTCCGGTACCATTCCCGTGGACAACGAGGACATAAAGATCCTAGCCAGAGGATCAGCAATCTCTTCCCTCGCCTTGTGGAGCAGGTGGAGGAATATACCGTCAGACCCCGGGGACTTATCCGTCCTAATGTATTTTAACAACTCCAACACCTCCACTCCCTTAATATCAACATGCTCCAGAACATCAACCTCACTCATATTGTCCTCACCATCATCAAGTTCCCTCTCATTGGTGAATACCAAAGAGAAGTATTCATTGAGGACCTCGCTTACTTCCACAACCTCCAGGCACATCTTCACACCTTTATCTCTAATCGGTCCTACCTTCACTCTTGTCATCCTTTTTTTCTTCATGTAATTGAAGAATGCTTTGGGGTTTTCCTTTACCCTACTCGCCAAGGCCTTCTCATGCCCCCTTCTTGCTCTTCTCAGCCCCTTCTTAAGCTCCTATCTTGCTTCCCTATATTCCTCAATAGACCCATCTGATCCTTGCTTCCTAAACCTCATGTATGCTGCCTTCTTCCACCTGACTAGATTTTCCACCTCACTTGTCACCCATGGTTCCTTCATCCGACCATTCTTTATCTTCCTCACCGGGACAAATTTATCCCTAACATCCTGCAAGAGATCTCTAAACATCGACCACATGTCCATAGTACATTTCCCTGCAAAAACATCATCCCAATTCACACCCGCAAGTTCGAGCCTTATAGCCTCATAATTTGCCCTTCATCAATTAAAAATGTTCCTGTCCTCTCTGATTCTATCCTTTTCCATGATAATGCTAAAGGCCAGGGAGCAGTGGTCACTGTCCCCCAGATGCTCACCCACTGAGAGATTTGTGACCTGACCCGGTTCATTACCTAGTACTAGGTCTAGTATGGCACTCCCCTTGGTCGGCCTGTCCACATACTGTGACAGGAATTCGTCCTGGACACACTTTACAAACTCTGCCCCATCTAAACCCTTGGAACTAATCAGGTGCCAATCAATATTAGGGAAGTTAAACTCACCCATGATAACAACCCTGTTATTTTTGCACCTTTCCAAAATATGCCTCCCAATCTGCTCCTCTGTATCTCTGCTGCTACCAGGGGACCTATAGAATACCCCCAATAGAGTAGCTGCTCTCTTCCTGTTCCTGACTTCCACAAGTACTGACTCAAAAGAGGATCCTGCTACATTACCCACCCTTTCTGTAGCTGTAATAGTATCCCTGATCAGTAATGGCTTTCCTCCTCCCCTTCCCCCCCTCTCTATCCCTTTTAAAGCACTGAAATCTAGGAATATTGAGAATCCATTCCTGCCCTGGTGCCAGCCAATCTCTGTAATGGCCACTATATCATAATTCCATGTATGTATTCAAGCTCTCAGTTCATCACCTTTGTTCCTGATGCTTCTTGCATTGAGGTACACACATTTCAGCCCTTCTACCTTACTGTCTTTACACCGTTTATTCTGCTTCTCTTTCCTCAAAGCCTCTCTGTATGTTAGATCTGGCTTTACTCCATGTACTTCTTTCACTGCTCTATCACTCTGGGTCCCATCCCCCTCGCAAATTAGTTTAAACCCTCCCGAACCATGCTAGCAAACCTACCTGCAAGGATATTGGTCCTTCTTGAGTTCAGGTGCAACCCAGCCAATCTGTACAGGTCCCACCTTCCCCAGAAGAGATCCCAATGATCCAAAAATCTAAAACCCTGCCCCCTGCACCAACTCCTCAGCCACGCATTCAACTGCCATCTTCTCCAATTCTTACCATCTCTGTCACGTAGCACTGGCAGCAATCCTGAGAACGCCATCCTTGAGGTCCTGTTCTTCAGCCTTCTGCCTAATTCCTGAAACTCACACTTCAGGACCTCATCCCTCTTCCTGCCTATGTTATTGGTCCCAACGTGTATCACGACTTCTGCTTGCTTTCCCTCTTGTACCAGGATGTCGTGCACCCGGTCAGAGACATCCCGGACCCTGGCACCCGGGAGGCAACAAACCATGCGGGTGTCCTTCTCACGTCCACAAAATCTCCTGTCTGCTCCCCTGACTATAGAGTCTCCAATGACGACAGCTCTCCTCTTCTCCGTCCCACCCTTCTGCACCACAGGGTCACACTCAGTGCCGGAGGCCCTGCCACCGTGGCTCACACCTGGGGTCGGTCGTCCCCGCCAACAGTATCCAGGACGGTAAACTTATTATTCAGGGGAATGGCTACAGGGGTGCTTTGCACTACCTGTCTACTCATCTTCGCTTTGCCCCCTCTGACTGTCACCCAACGACCTGCTTCCGACAGCCTAGGTGTGACTCCCTCCCTGTAGCTCTCATCTATGACTGCCTCATTCTCCCTTATGAGTCAAAGGTCATCCAGATACTGCTCCAGATTCCTTACACGGTCTTCCAGATCGCCCAGCCGTATGCACTTCTGGCAGATGTGACTCTGCTGGAGAGGGTTGTTCCCCCAAGACTGCCACATCTCACATGAGAGGCACATCACCATCTCAGGAGACATTGTAAAGACTAACCGCGAGCTAGCTTGTCCTCCGCCTCTTCTCGTCAAAGCCTCTCGAGTCAAAGCCTCCAAGTTCCACTCCTTCACTGGCCCACTCACTCACTGGATCAGGAGTTCATTCAGTTTCATCTCCAACTCCTTAACACGATCTGTTAGAAGCTGCAGCTGGATGCATTTCTTGCAGATGTAGTCATCATGGACACTGGAGAACTCCCTGCCTTCTGACATCCGGCAAGAGGAGCATTCCAGTATCCTGTCTGATATCCCAAGTGCTCTAAATTTGTAATAAGATTGAATAAATAATTGCAAAGAATTCTACTTGTGGGCTACGCCTCTCCTTGCTGAAACTCGATGAGCCGA
Source organism: Mobula birostris (assembly GCF_030028105.1). Classification (NCBI taxonomy): domain Eukaryota; kingdom Metazoa; phylum Chordata; class Chondrichthyes; order Myliobatiformes; family Myliobatidae; genus Mobula; species Mobula birostris. The sequence goes on along the minus strand of NC_092381.1, from coordinate 503,087 downwards.
GGCCTGTACTCCCCACTCTAACATTGGCTCGCTCATACAATGGCCACTCCAGCAATGGTTGCTCCAGGTAAACACAAGTTCATTTTATTGGTCCTTTCCAAGTGCCTATTTATGCACAATCCAATGTCTCCTCAGGAACTGTGGCACTTGATGCTACCACTTCCTCTGGCATTTACTGCCAGTACCTCTCTGTTGAGAACTCTTTTGAACCCTTTATTCTTTCCATAAGACCATAAGACTAGAAGATAGAGGATTGCATCTGGCATTTCATCATGGCTGATCCAATTGCCCTCTCCTGTCTTCTCCCTGTATCCCTTCATACCCTGACCAATCAAGAATCTATCAATCTCTGCCTTCAATATACATAAAGACTTGGCCTCCACAACTGCCTGTGGCAAAGAACTCCACATATTAACTACTCTCTGACTAATGAAATTTCTCGTCATCTCCATTCTAAAAGGCCGTGTCGTCTGGTCCTAGATTGTCTCACCACAGGAAACATCCTCTCCACATCTACTCTGTCAAAGCTTTTCACCATTTGATAGGTTTCAATGAGGTCACCCTTTGTTCTTCTGAATTCCAGCAAATACAGGCCCAGAGTCATCAAATGCTTTTCTTATGACAAGCCGTTCAATCCTGGAGTCATTTTTGTGAACCTCCTTTGAACCCTCTCCAGTTTCAGCACGTCCTTTCTTAGATAAGGGGCCCAAAACTGCTCACAATACTCCAAGTGAGGTGTCACCAGAGCTCAAAAAAGTCTCAACTTTACATCATTGCTTTTATATTCTAGTCCTCATGGAATGAATGCTAACATCGCATTTGCCTTCCCAACCACTGACTCATCCTGCAAATTAACCTTTAGAGAATCTTGCACAAGGATTCCCTAGTCCATTTGCACCTCAGTTTTTGTATCTTCTCTCCATTTAGAAAATAGTCAACCCTTTCATTTCTTCTACCAATGTGCATGACCATAAACTTCCACTTTATTCCATCTGCCATTTCTTTGCCCACTTACCCAATATAAGTCCTTCTGTAGCCTCTCTACTTCTTCAAAACTACCTGCCTCTCCAATTATCTTCATATCATCAGCAAACTTTGTAACAAAGCCATAAATTTCTTCATCCAAATCACTGACATGCAACGTGAAGTATCGGTCCCAACATGGACCCCAGTGAGATGCCACAGAAATGGCTCCCTTTATTCCCACTCTGTGCCTCCTGCAAATCAGCCACTGTTTTATCCATGCAAGAATCTTTCCTGCAATACCATGGGCTTGTAGCTCGTTAAGCAGCCTCATGTGTGGCACCTTGACAAAGGCCTTCTGAAAATCCAAGTTCACAACATCAACTTTCACCATAAACCTATGCCCTCTATCTTTACTCTCCTCTACCCCAGAAAAAAGACTGTGACAATCTAGCGTAACTATGCTCTTCGTGATCATTTGAACCTTTATTAGCTCCACCCTCCCACCCCAACCTCCTTTGTTGCAGGGAAACAGTCCCAGCCTATACCAGTCTCTCCAATGCAGGTGCAAGGAATTTATTTGTGATTTCTTTTCTGCGCACTCTCTAGATTAATTATATCTACGTGTATGGTGAACCGGAACTGCACACAACACTCTAAGTGTGATATCATCAATGCCCTGTTCCTAGGATGACTCTTTCAAACTTATTTACATCTTTCCTGTAGTTAGGTGACCAGACTGCACACGATACTCCAAATTAGGCCTCACCAATGTCTTCTACAACTTCAACATAACATCCCATCTCCTGCTCTCAATACATTGATTTATGAAGGCCAATGTGCCAAAAACTTTCTTTACGACCCTATCTACCCATGATGCCACTTTCAATGAATTATGAACCTGCATTTCCAGATCCCTTTGTTCTAACAAACTCCTCACTGTCCTACCATTTACTGTGTAAGATCTACCCTAGCTGGTCCTACCAAAGTGCAACACCTCACACTTGTCTGCATTGAATTCTATCTGCTACTTTTCAGCCCATTTTTCCAGCTGGTCCAGATCCTGTGCAAGCCATGATAGCCTTCCTCACGGTCCACTATACCCCGATCTTGGTGTCAAGGTCATGCGTTAAGGGTGAAAGGTGAAATGTTTAATGTAACATGAGGGAGTACTTCTCTCAGAGGGAGGTGAGTGTGTGGAATGAGCTACCACCACAAGTAGTGGATACAGAGTTGATTTCACCATTCAAGAGAAATTTGGATAGGTACATGGAAGACAATAGTCTGGGTGGAAGTCGAATGGGATGAGGCAGATTAATAGACTACAAAGGCCAAAGGGCCTGTTTCTGTACTGTAGTGTTCTATAATTCTATAGCAAAAATTGATGGAAATTTAGAGTATTAGGAAGCTTTTTAAAAACCAACAGAAGGTAACTAAAAATCCATAAAGGGAGAAAAGATGAAATATGTTGGAATAAACGTGTAGACTATTTTCTAAACAGAGAAAAAAATCAAAAATCAGAGGTGCAAATGGACTTGGTTGTCCTTGTGCAGGATTTCCTAAAGATTAACTTGCAAGTTTGGTCACTGGTAAGGATGGCAAATGCAAAGTTATCATTCAATTTGAGAGGACTAGAATATAAGAGCAAGGATGTAATGCTGGGGTTTTCAGGCATTGGTCAGACTGTACTTGAGTATTGTGAGCAGTTTTGGGCCCCTTCTCTAAGAAAAGATGTGCTGGCATTAGGGAAGATCCAGAAGAAGTACACGAGAATGATTCAGAGAATGAAAGAGTTAATGTATGAGGAGCATTTGATGACTCTGGGCTCATACTCACTGGAGTTTAGAAGAATGGGTGGTGGGGTTCTTACTGAAACCTATCGAGTATTGAAAGTACTTGAAAGTATTGAAATATCCGGACCTGCCTCTCGGTTTTTTTGCACTACCTTACTTCCCATTTTTCTATTTTCTATTTATGATTTATAATTTAAATTTTTAATATTTACTGTTTAACTATTTTTATTATTTTAATATTTAATATTTGTAATCCAGAGAGTGTGAAGCGCAGAATCAAATATCACTGTGATCATTGTACGTTCTAGTACCAATTGTTTGGCAACAATAAAGTATAAAATATAAAGTCCTCAACTGAGTGGATG